>NC_038050.1:34421531-34637861 GCF_002211085.1 Panicum hallii
TATCAGAGCCTCGTTGCTCATTTGGATCATTAGGCTTCACCGCCTAGAGCTATGGCCAAGATGGGTGGTTCGCCGCCTCACTTCGAGGGCAAGAACTTTGCCTATTGGAAAGTTCGCATGGCCGCATACCTTGATGCGATTGCCCCCGAAGTGTGGTTGGCAACTAAAGTCGGGTTCACCGGAGATCCCACCCCCGACCAATTAAAATGGAATGCTAGAGCTAGAAATGCAATTTTCGAAGCTATTAGTGAGGAGGTCTTTGCTAGAGTAATGGCATGGACCTAGCAAGTGATATTTGGAAGGAGCTCATTGAAATACATGAAGGTTCCACCAAAGTTCGTGAACAAAAATATCACTTGTTTAGAGCTAAGTATGATTCCTTCAAAATGCTAGCTCATGAAAATTGCAATGATATGTATTCTCGCTTGAATGTCATTGTCAAGGACATTAATGCACTTGAAATATCCAAAATTGACAGTGCATCCATCAACCGCAAGATCCTCATGCTACTCCCGAAGCCCAAGTATAACATTATCAATGCTATGCTTCAAAAGGAGGATCTCGCCGCAATGGAAGTGGAGAACTTGTGGGCGAAATTCGCGCTCATGAAATGAGCATTCTTGGTATGACCGAAGAGCCAACATCAAGCAAGTCAATTGCTCTAAAGACCAAAGACAAACAAAATCCCGCAAGCTCAAGATGGTCAAACAAGACTCAAGCTCAAGCAATGAAGAAGATGATCATCTTGAGAGCTCATCCGATATTGAAGATGATGGAGAACTTGCTCTCATGATGAGAAAGTTTACACGCTTGAATGAGAAGATCAATAAGAAGGGCTTCAACTTTGACTCCAAGAAGGGAATGTTCCGGCCAATGGATGTCAAGAACAAGATTTGCTACAATTGTGGCGAAAAAGGACACATCCGTCCAAATTGCCCCAAGCCGGACAAAAGAAGCAAGGACAACAAGAGTAAGCATCGCCATGATTTAAGCGATGATGAAGAAGAGGAGAGGAAGAACAAAAACAAGAGATTTGGGAAGAAGAAGACCCATGATAAGAAGACCAAGCTCTTCCCAAAGAAGAAAGGGCACACCAAGAAAAGTTCTTGGTGGAGAAACAAGAATGGTGACCGATGTCTCATCAAGCGAAGACTCAAGTGATGAAGAAGACATTGTCACCATCGCCCTCACCAATGAAAGAACCATCTCTACCTCCGCCTCCTATGTGCCTCATGGCAAAGGTAACACCAAGGTATGTGAGGTAGATAGTGAAGATGATAGTGATGAAGAGCTTGATCCAAATGAATTTACTAACCTCATCAATGAGTATACATCCGTCATCAAGAGGGAAAAGGGCAAAGTTAAAGTTCTTGAGAGCACTCATGCCAAGTTAGAGCTTGCCCACTCCGACTTACTTAGTAAGTACAATGACTTGCTCAAAAATCACAATGAGTCACTTGTACTTGCTAAGGCAAGTTGAAGAGAGCCACAAAAAGCTCAAACAAGAGCATAGGGAGTTGGCTCACAAGTATCAAGAACTTTGAATTGCTTATGAAGTAATTGACCCAAGTCTTGAGAAAGTTGTTAATGAAAAGGTCAATGCTTCTACTTCATGTGATGACCTACTCATTGATGCATATGCCACTAATGTTGTGCCCAAGCTTGCCTCTTCTAGGGAAAAGGAATTGATGGATCAAGTGGGCAAGCCTCAAAGAGTAGTGTGGAGAAACTCTCAAGGGGAGAATACATCCACAAGGAGATTCTCTTCAACAATGCCCGTGACTATGGTAAGAGAGGTCTTGGTTCATTTCCGGAGCCAAACATGGCTACAACTCCTTCTCCGGAGATCAAGACAAGCTTCATCAAGGAAGTTGGTTCATATTGCCAACATTGCCAAGTCACCGGGCACCACACTAGGGAGTGCACTTTACCATCACGTCCTCTTCCTAAATTACCCAAGAATTACTCATCAATGTTCCAAAATAATCATTTTCTCTTGAGTAAAGTGAAGGGCAAGGTGAAGGCCAAGTTCATTGGCAAAATTGCTAAGGAGTCGAGGAAGAAGCTCCCCAAGCAACTTTGGGTCCCAAAAGCTCTTGTCACACATGTGCAAGGCCCAAAGCTTGTTTGGGTTCCGAAAACTCAAAAATAAATTCTCATGTGTGTAGGTGAACTACAAAGCGGTGGAAAACATTGGGTACTTGATAGCGGTTGCTCTCAACATATGACCGGCAATGATAGCATGTTCACCTCACTTGAAGACCCCGGCGATCATGAACATGTCACCTATGGTGATAACTCTAAAGGGAAAGTCTTAGGTTTGGGGAGAATTGCAATTTCAAAAGATTTATCCATTTCAAATGTTTTGTTTGTAAAAGCACTTAGTTTTAACCTCATTTCTATTGCACAATTATGTGATCTTGGACTAACGTGTGCCTTTGACAAGAATGGTGTTGTAGTGACTCATGAAAAAGACAAGTCATTGGTATTCACGGGGTTTAGGCATGGCAATATCTATTTGGTGGATTTCTCTTCAAAGCAAACAAGCACCATGACTTGCCTCTTCACCAAGTCATCTCTTGGGTGGCTTTGGCATAGAAGAATTGCTCATATTGGCATGAGCAACCTCAAGAAAGCTCACAAGAGAGGGATGATCACCGGCATAAAGGACGTCACTTTTGACAAGAACAAGCTATGCAAAGCATGTCAAGCCGGGAAGCAAGTTGCAACTCATCATCCTATCAAGACGATGTTGTCTACCTCCAAGCCGCTCGAACTACTACACATGGATCTTTTTGGTCCAACTTCATACAAGAGCATTGGTGGTAACCTTTATTGCCTAGTAATTGTTGATGATTTTTCTCGTTACACTTGGGTCATGTTTCTAGGCGATAAGGGTGAAACTCCGGAAATCTTCAAGACATTTGCAAGAAAAGCTCAAAGGGAATACAATTCCCAAATCGTGAAGATCCGGAGTGACAACGGCACCGAGTTCAAAAATATGAAGATTGAAGAATGGTGCGATGAAGAAGGAGTCAAACATGAGTTTTCCGCCACCTACACGCCCCAACAAAATGGAGTGGTGGAAAGAAAGAACAAGACTCTCATCACTCTTGCAAGAGCAATGTTGGATGATTATGGCACGTCCGAGAAGTTTTGGGCGGAAGCAATCAACACGGCGTGTCATGCATCCAACCGAGTGTATCCTCACCGACTCCTCAAGAAAACTCCATATGAGCTCATCACCGGAAGGAAACCAAATATTTCATACTTTCGAGTCTTTGGTTGCAAATGCTTCATCTATAAGAAGAAAAGGCTCGGTAAGTTTGAGAGTAGATGTGATGAAGGTTTCTTTCTTGGTTATGCATCAAACTCCAAAGCATATAGAGTATTCAATCAAACCTCCGGGTTAGTTGAAGAAACATGTGATGTGGAGTTTGATGAATCTAATGGCTCCCAAGAGGAAGTTGTTGGCTATGAAAATGTAGGGGATGAAGAGATTGAAGAAGCCTTGAAGAAGATGTCCATTGGGGATATCAAGCCGGAAGAGGTGCATGAAGGCAATGATCAAGGGGGAGGACCTTCCTCATCTACACCAAGCACCTCCACGGCATCCCTAGTGGATGAAGATCAAGATAAAGTTGATCCACTACCTCAAGAAAATGTGTCAACGCCAACACCCCAAGTCCAAGAACAAGAAGAGCAAAATGTTCCACCACAAGCACAAGTCACTCATGATCCACCCCCAACAAGCATCCACGCAAATACCGCTAGTGAAGCATGGTCGCATCTCCAAGGATCATCCAATTGGTCAAATCATTGGTAGTCCTTCCAAAGGAGTAAGAACTCGTTCTAAGCATGCTTCATTTTGCGAACATCACTCGTTTGTTTCTTGCATTGAACCCACTAGCATAGAGAAAGCGCTTGAGGACTCGGATTGGGTGATGGCCATGCAAGAAGAATTGAATAATTTCACCCGCAATGAAGTTTGGGTCCTCGAAGCTCCTCCGAAAGACAAGAACATCATCGGCACAAAGTGGGTCTTCCGAAACAAGCAGGATGAACATGGGGTGGTAGTACGCAACAAAGCAAGACTTGTGGCAAAAGGGTTTTCTCAAGTCGAAGGTTTGGATTTTGGTGAAACTTTTGCTCCGGTCGCAAGACTAGAAGCTATCCGCATTCTTCTTGCTTACTCTTCACATCATAATATCAAGTTATATCAAATGGATGTGAAAAGTGCTTTCTTAAATGGCTTTATTAACGAACTTGTTTATGTTGAGCAACCTCCCGGGTTTGTAGATCCGAGGAATCCTAACCATGTTTATAGGTTGCACAAGGCACTCTATGGACTCAAACAAGCTCCAAGGGCTTGGTATGAGAGACTTCGTGACTTCCTAATCATGCAAGGTTTCAAGATCGGGAGGGTGGACACCACTTTGTTCACAAAAGACGTCAACGGGGATCTTTTCATTTGTCAAATTTATGTTGACGATATTATCTTTGGCTCAACTAATGATTTACTAAGCCATGAGTTTGCTACCATGATGTCTAGGGAATTCGAGATGTCCATGATTGGCGAATTGACCTTCTTCCTTGGTTTTCAAGTCAAACAAATGAAGGAAGGGACATTCATTTATCAAGAAAAATATACTAAAGATATCTTGAAAAAGTTCAAGATGGATGAATGTAAGCCAATCAAGACACCCATGGCAACCAATGGGCATCTCGACTTGGATGTGGACGGTAAACCGGTTGACCAATCCCTCTATCGCTCCATGATAGGGTCTTTGCTTTACCTTACCGCATCTAGGCCCGATATAATGTTTAGTGTGTGCTTGTGTGCCCGTTTTCAAGCTAACCCTAAGGAATCACATCTTTCTGCTGTGAATAGGATCCTTCGGTATCTCAAGCACACCCCTAGCATAGGCTTGTGGTACCCCAAAGGCGCTAGTTTAGATCTCTTGGGATACTCGGATTCGGATTTTGCCGGAAGCCGTGTCGATCGCAAGAGTACCTCCGGGGGTTGCCACTTGCTTGGGCGTTCTCTAGTTTCTTGGTCGAGTAAGAAGCAAAATTCCGTGGCTTTGTCCACCGCGGAAGCGGAATATATAGCTGCCGGTGCATGTTGTGCCCAAATTCTATATATGAAGCAAACCCTTTTGGACTTTGGTGTGAAACTAGGAAGAATACCACTCCTTTGTGACAATGAAAGTGCCGTAAAAATTGCCAAGAATCCGGTTCAACACTCTCGCACAAAGCACATTGATATTCGCCATCACTTCTTGCGTGATCACGAAGCCAAGGGGGACATTTCCCTTCAAGGTGTGAGATCCGAGGAGCAATTGGCGGATATTTTCACAAAACCTTTAGACGAGAGTACCTTTGTTAGGCTAAGAAATGAGCTTAATGTATTAGATGCGGCAAACGTCATGTAGGTTGTCATGTCATATAGAAAAATGCATACATATAGGACACTTGTCTAACCATGGTAAGATAGTGATGAGCAAGGGTTTAGCTAGAGGTGGTGGTCCACTTGTTTTCCTCTAGGCTTGTTGAAAGGCTCATCATGATGAAGCTTTCCGTGGGATCAATCTTGACAAGTAGATCTTAAATTCTCGCTATGCATTTCTTGTCATATAGTTGTGCATCTCATGTTTACCTTTCTTTCGCATGTGTTTGTAATTTGCATTATCATTGCATGCATAAAAGTCACAAAGGAGATCACTTAATGAAAATGAGACTTGTTTTACGTACAAGATCTTAATTCATAAGAAGTGAAAAGAGTAAAGTGTTAGGTGCGTTATTGCCTAGTGAGCAATGTCATTGTGAGTTTGAAGCTTTCCTCCTTCAATATTCCTATGACATGGCTCATACATTTTAATTTGGCGCTTTGTCTCTCTTGCGACTTATCCTTAATTATGAAAAGAAAAACTATTTAAGTTATTAAGCTAACCTATTTTGAGGGGTAAAGTCGCCTATGCAAGTCCATTAACTTGAGTTTAGTTGAATCTTATAAGTTCATTGGACTTAGCATAGAAAAGTGAGCTGAGAGAGGGTTTTTGGGTTCACCGGTTAAACCGACGTTCAATGGATCTATACCCATCGGTTTAACCGGCGTTACTAAGTGTCAGCCACAGCTCAGTCATTTCAGGCGTTCAACCGGCGTATACAAAGTTTTCAGCATCGGATCAACCGATGAACTGAACACAATTCTGACCTGAAAATCAACTGTTATTTGCATCGTTCAACCGACGAGTTCACTTTTCAGATCATCGGTTCAACCGGTGTACAGATACAGATTTGGCAGAGTTTCTGGTAAACTACACCGACGCAATCAACCGGTGTTCAAAACCTAAGCGTCGGATCAACCGGCGATAAGAAAAACTGCGGGGTCCACATGTCATATTTCTCTCTTGACCGGTCACGACCCTTCACGTGCTCTCTTTTCCCGCTCGACCTCTCGCCTTCGCCCTAGCTCCCGTCACGCCGCCGCCGTCCGCCGCCATCTACTGCCGTCGCCATCCGCCGCCGCTCGCCGTCCGTGCGCCGCCGCTGCTCGCCGTCCGTGCGCCGCCGCGTTCCTGCGCCCGCGCCCGCGCCCGCTCGCGTCCTCGCATCGCCACACGCGCCGCCGTCCGCAGCTCGTGTGCGCCCTCGCCGCCGCACCTTCCGCGCCGACCGCCGCCCGCGCTGCCGTCGTCTGCCGCACGGCCCCAGCCGTGCCCGCGTCTTGCATCGCTCCGCGCGCCCAGCCGTGCGCAAGCACCGCCTGCATTGCGACCGCGCCGCCGCCAATCACCACCTGCGCGCCACCGCACCAGCGAGCCCTTGCGCCACCGCGTCGACGTCACTGCCGTGTCACCGTGTCTTGTTGCTATCTGTGATCGTGATGGGCCGTGACAAGAGGAAAGGGAAGGAGGTCGTGGTTGAGGAGCCCGCGCGCAAGCGAACTCGCGCAGCGAGAGAGGCCGAAAGGGCCGAGATGGTGGCTAAGGCCGCCGAGGAGCAGGCGTCAGGCCGTGCTCGTCCTTTCGCGATCAGAGATCCAGCAGGCAGGGGCAGAGGCAGAGGCAGAGGGATGGGCCGAGTCAGAGGTGCTAGGGCCACCAGAGCCACAGCCGCAGCAGCAGCAGAGTCAGAGCAGTCAGCTTCAGCGGCAGAGTCCGATTCGGATACAGAGACAGCGCAGTCCGAGCAGTCTCAGGGGCAGGACACTCAGTCTCCAGCTCTACGACGTTCTGGCCGCACTCGGCAGACGTCCCCCGCAGAGGAGACTTCACCTGCGACCGAGCGTCGCACCGGACCTAGGACGCGAGGAGGCCACCAGCCACAGGAGCCTCGCAGGTCCACCACAGCAGCAGGAGCAGCTAGACGAGCCGAGGCCCTAGCGGCCGAGCGCGCAGTGTTCCGCATGGACACTGTCGTGCGTCTGGAGCCAGGTATACTGCTCCAGAACTTGACCAAGGCCAATGCGGCGAAGGTCAAGAGGCTCAGGTGGAGTGTACAGGAGGAGGAGTGGTTTCCCGTGACACGAGACAGCAGGGTCGATCGTAGATTCTGGACGCTCCTTCAGGCCAGTTTCTACGAGACCTATCAGAGGCGGGGCCACAGGATTTTTCCTCACCGTGTACTGGACTGGGTCTCACTGAGGACAGCTGCAGGGGGAGCCGATGTCCGCGAGCACTTCGAGCACTTCAGAGGTCTGCCCAGGTTGCTCTCGATTGAGAGGAACAGATATATTGAGGACTGGGTCAGAGTTTTCTACGCCACAGCTTGGATTGCCCCAGAGCGCCGAGCAGTTCACTTCATGTTTGGGGGGCAGGTGTTTGGTTTGTCCAGAGCGACACTTGCAGGGATTCTTGGAGTTGACCTAGTTGATGTCTCTCTGCACGAGATGGTCTACGGTGATGCAGACCCACCACGCAGGGCTATGATTGGCGGGATTGCACCTTCTCACGAGGCGATCTCTCAGTGTTTCCGTCAGCCATTCCCTGCTTCCTACGCCAGAGTCCCTAGCCTGCTGACCCCAGAGGCTTACGCAGTTCACATGGCACTCCGGAGGACTTTGCTCCCGAGGAGTGGTTACCCAGAGGGGTTCACAGGTCTGCAGCAGCTACTGCTTCTTCACATCCTTACTCATGAGCCGTTCGACATTGTTGACTTCATTTTGGCTGAGATTGAGGATGTCATCACTGACGGGATGGGTGTCGTGCGTCAGTTTCCATATGCTCACTGGATCAGCTTCATTTGTTCTATGATTGTGCCAGCTGAGTCCCCCGTCAGTGCAGTTTACAGACAGGATGAGGTCCCATGGTTTCCAGTCTACCGTCCGACAGCACCCTCAGACAGGAGGAGAGGCAGACAGGCCGATCGGGCTGCTATGGCACAGTTGGCACCCGAGGTACAGGCCCGAGTGGCCCAGGAGGATGAGGCGTTACTTGCCGCCGAGGCACAGCTTCCAGGAGGAGAGGATGAGATTCACTGGTCCGATCTTGAGTCAGACTCCTCCGAGGACGAGGAGTACTTCCCTGCACCTGCTCCAGCGAGTCACGATCACGAGGCAGGGGGGTCCGGAGAGCCAGCTCCAGTGACAGCTGCTGCTACTTCTGTCTCAGAGTCACAGGTGTCTCAGCCGTCTGAGCTCACCGCACTTTTACAGCAGCTGGTCACACAGCAAAGAGAGGACCGCCGGGCACAGGAGGAGGCCAGGAGAGCCCATGAGGCCCAGATTGCAGCTATACAGAGGGAGGCCGCCCGAGAGCGAGCCGCTACAGAGGAGCGTTTCGTCGGCCTTATCGACAGAGTCTCTCAGAGGACGGACGCTCAGTTTCAGCAGATGCAGCAGGGCATGATGGCGATGTTCGGGATGATTTCACAGTTATATTCTCACACCGGACTCGCCCCTCAGCAGCCAGCACAGTCAGGCCTTCAGGGCGCCGGAGCACCACCACTTGCAGTTACACCTGCTCCGGCCTCCACTTCTCCAGCTTCTTCTACGACCCCAGAGATTATGTTCTCACTGTCAGCATTACTTGGGTCTGCGAGTCGTCCTCTCTTCTCTCCTCTGCCTGCGACCTCACTCTTCCAGGAGTCACCCTCTGCAGTGCAGTCAGTTGGCCTCCCCGCAGTACCACTGCCACTACCTTCAGGGGGAGGCGGAGAGGTGTCCTTACCTCAGCAGTCGTCACAGCCGGCAGCATCAGCACTCACTACTTCAGATGTTGATACATCTTCTGCTGAGCCGGCTACTACTTCCACGGACCCTCTCCCAGGCAGTGCTAGCACCAGGGCCTCGACGACAGCCTCGACGACAGCTACACCTCCGGTCAGCTCAGCACCAGCCGGCCCTTCAGACCAGCAGCTACCGGCAGTCACTGAGGATCCACCGTCCGACGACGACGACGACGATGACCCGGATCGCTTCCTCGCCGTCCCGCGGCACCCAGATCAGTAGCTAGCCTTTTTGTGCTTTGATGCCAAAGGGGGAGAGGGAGTCAGGGGGAGGGTAGCTTTAGAGAGAGCTCGATCAGGACTTTGTTGTCTCTTATTGTATCATATATTGTCTTATATTTGGTCTTAGTTCATGGATATGTACATTTGTCATTTGAGCATGCTGAGCTTTTGAGACATATCTATGGATTTCGTTTGAGCCTTTGAGCTCTTTGGTTCCTTTCTTTCGAGTTTGCCTGTATTTATTCTTGCCATATCTTTCTCGCTCTCTCGTTATTTATGTCTGTGTTGTCATCAATCACCAAAAAGGGGGAGATTGTAAGCATCTAGGCCTTTAAGGTATGTTTCGGTGATTAATGACAACCATTATTGTGACTAATGAGTTTGTGCAGCTTTATAGATCATTATTGCTCATTTGGTTATATGTCAAAAGAGGCCCCCAAATTTTCATTATTCAAAAAGGCGATCTCGGCATTCAACTCTATAATGTGTCAAGACTAAGGATCTTTCTAGTCCTAAGTGTCATAAGGTTGAGAAGGACACTTAGGTTAGTATAGGTTTTATAGTTTTGTAGTGATCGCACTATTAAGAGGGGTTTAGGCTTAGTAACTTGAGCATGGACATGGTCATTTGAAAATGGATGCACACAATGGTCACTCAGGTTTCTAGAAGCTCAAATAAGTGGTTCTCAACTTATATCTCAAAAATATTTGGATTTCATTCAAGACTCAAGTCAGAAAAGGCAAAACCAGAAAAATCCTATTCACCGGTTTAACCGACGCTTCAAGTTTTATATACGTCGGTTAAACGAGGTCAGCAGGTCTGGACAAGTCAATACACCGGTTAAACCGACGTTATTTGAAAATGGACGTCGGTGCAGTTGTCCAGTGACTCGTTTTTCAGTTGATCAGTGGACCAATAGACTCACCGGTTAAACCGACGCTATTTGAAATTTGACGCCGGTGCAGTTGTCCAGTGACTTGGTATTTCTGTTGATCAATGGATGATTACACTCACCGGTTAAACCGATGCAACGACGTTTAATCTTCCCAAACAGTAACGGCTAGTTTTTCAAAAGGGGAGTTTACATTCACCGGTTAAACCGACGATGACTATTGGAGGGACGTCGGATTAACCGGCGCTACGCAGTTTTTCTGGCAGCTTTTTCTCCAACGGCTCTATTCGTGTGAGCTGCCTATATATACCCCTCCAATGGGTCATTCTACTACTCTTGACACCAGGCAACATCCAAACACACATACTATAGTCAAGAGCCACCTTGAGCTTCAACATTTCATACACTTGTTCATTCAATCATTCAAGAAGCAAGATTAAGGACTTGAGTAGAGAGAAGCTTGTGTGCATCCATTCTTGGTGATTGGTTCTTGCTCAAGTGAAGGCCTTAGCTTGTTACTCTTGGTGATTGGCATCACCTAGGCGATCTTGGTGATCGAGGTGATTCTCGCGGAGCTTGCCAAGGATTGTGGAAGCCCGGAGAAGAGATTTGTACGTGGCTTGATCTCCACCACACCGGGATGGTGAACGGAGACTCTTAGTGAGCGCCCTCGTCTTGGTGACTTGGGAGGTGACAATACTCTTTGTGAGTGTCACAACGTGGATTAGGGGTGTGCGCCAACACATCGATACCACGGGAAAAAATCCGGTTGTCCCTTGTCCACTTTACTTTTTCAAGCATTATCTTTCATGCAATTCTTTCATGTGCTTGACTTAGGGATCACTAGTTAGCTCTACCTTGCTAGGCTTTATCTCTTTTCTATCTTGTCAAGCGTGTGTAGGTTGTTTAGTTATCCGGTTGGTGAATTGGTGCCTTTCTAGTTTTGCATAGGTTAAGGTTGTTTTATCTTGTTTTAGAAATTGAAAAAGGCCCAATTCACCCCCCCCCCTCTTGGTCCATCGATCCTTTCACCTACACGTTCAACTTCCCTTAAGGTATTCAAACTTCGAATCGCCCGATCTCTCAATGTAGTTGATAAAGTTGAATATCCTTTAGGGCATTATCTCCACTCATGTCTAGTAACTCATATCCCAACTTTCACTCAAATCCCATGGTAGAATCCTTCGATTTCTTGAACCTACGGTTTGGACCACGATGCCCGGAGACTCCGGAGACTTTGTCCGGATACTCCAGATAATGTTCCTGGAGTATCAGGACATATACTCGGACTCTCCGGATTTCAAGAATTCCAGCCAGCATGTTTCTCTCCTGCTGTTTCTAGATTGATGCTAATCGCTCAATCCTATATCTAGGCTATAGGAAGAGACCGTGTGAATGCTCCTACAGGGCAGCAATGGCAAAAGCGTCGCCATGATCCACAACTTCAAGTCGAAGAGGACTCCCCTCTGAGCCCTCCTCCGAGGGAGCTACGACCTAACCGTCTCCCCGGCAAGGAACCTGCTAGCAGCAGCCAAGCTCCATCTCGTGCATCTCGGCAAGCTCCTTACATGATGCCAAGCATGGTTGTGCCTCCTCCTTCCCGGGTAAATCCAACTAGAAAGGGAATTGCTTGGGAAATCTGCCCTCGCACACCTCCACGTCTTCAAATAGAGTTTCAAGAAGATCAACGCCAATATCCCAGATGCCCGAAGCTCACCCGTCCTCAAATTCTGCCCAGGTTTGCGGTTGAAATAGGGAGAAATTACTTCAAACAAACCGTGCCACTGATTAATGCACGCAAGGAGGATGTGTATAAATATGAGAAGGCAGAAAATTTGGAAAGAAGATTTTGGTGTCAGTTGCATCAAGATTTCTATTCCTCTGTGGTCTTGTGCAAGGGAAGGCCCCAATTATCCCTTGCAAATATGTGGATTGGGCATACTTTGAGAAGCTCAACGATCCATTCGTCAATCAAGCAATTGCAAAGTGCAAGGAGTTTGGGCTTTATGACATCATGGGCTTTAGATATGATTGGAATGAGGAGATCGTTGCTCAATTTCACTCATCTCTCTATTATGATGCAAGGAAGATTGCCTTCTTTTGGACAACCGAGGGAGTGAAGTATGGAGTGGATTACATGACCTTCTCTAGGCTTCTTGGACTTGGCTCAGAGGATGAAAAGAGAGATCCCATTCATGTGGAGCATAAATTGAAGCCAAATCAATTACCGGCCCTCTTCTACAATCCGATCCTAGCCGAAGCTGGTAACACAAGCACCCTCCAACCCTTCTACTACACGATGAATCAATTCTTTCATGCCATCATTGATGCTAAGGATGGAGATGCTACGGCACTTTGATACTTTACTTGCAACCTTCTTGCTCGTGTCATGCCCGGTAGAAGACCCTTCTCAATCATGGATTTCATTTGGAATGAGTTGAGAAGGACGATGAATGATCCATAGAAATTTCTACCATCTGCTCCATATCTCATGTATATGATAGAGAGGGTTACGAAGGTCACCTTTCCTAAGGACTGCAAGCATGCAGCACTTCACCTTCGTCTCGCTCCGGAGATGCACTGCATGCACCTCCTCTTCATGCCGGTGCTACAAGGAATCCAAGATTTGATCCCGCTCCATCCTACTCCAGTGCCTGTTCCTTCTCTCGCCATGGTCACTATGACTCTTTCATCAAGAGGGCACTGAAGAGCATCTTTAGCATGTGCAAGACCGCTATTCAAGAAATCAATGAAAACTGCCGTGATATTATTGAGATCAAGAGTCACTTAGGACTTCCTGCGGATCCTTACCATGAGTTGCCTGAGTTTGATGACCCATTCGCCGAGTGGGATGCCACGGATGAGGCTGCTATTGCTACTGCTCATGCTCCTCTTCCTCACCCACGTCGATGCACTCGTGCACCAACTCGCTCTCGTCGCTCTCCTCCTCATGGCCAAGAGATCTTTGATGAAGAAGAGGAGACCGAGGAAGAAGAACCCCACAACTACCGCGAAATCCCCGACTCGGATGAGGATGAAGACACCTCTGATGATGGCGGCCAAGATGATGATGAGGAGTAGACTTCTTTGTTCTTTTCATTCCCTTTTTGGCACTTGATGGCAAAGGGGGAGCGAAAATGACCATTTATGTACTCTTTTGGGCTTGTATTGTATTGAAAACTTGTAATGTGTGCTACTCTGAGTTTAAAAGTGTTTGGTTGTCACATTTGAACTGTTCTAAGGCTTAAATAATATTGCGATGCTTATTTGAATTGTGATGACTTGTTGTTTTCTGTGTTCTGTGCAGGAGGTCCGGATACTCCGGTTACGTAGCCGGATACTCCGGACATGATGTCCGGAGTCTCCAAACATATACCTGGAGTATCCGGGTTTTTTGCAGCCAACACAAATTTTCCTTGAATGCATAACCTGTCATTTGCATCACACATTGTATTAGCACACACTTGCTCACCTCACTGTAAAATATATAAAGAGTTTTCATATTTTCTTCATAATGTGCCAACTTTGACTTTTGAGAAGTCAATTTGAAATTCAAATTCATGGCATACATTAAGGGGAGCTCTTTATATGCTTAAGCTTACATCTTTATGATTATCAAATGAGATACATGTGGGTTGTCATCAATCACCAAAAAGAGGGAGATTGAAAGATATCTAGGCTCCTTAGTAGGTTTTGGTGGTAAATGATAAAGCACATGTATATCTAATCATGTTATCAAGCATATGTGCAGGGGCTAAGGGTGATGAAGCAAAGTGTACTACAAAACATGAACCCTCAAAAGCGAAATGAAAAGCGATGTTTCAAATTTACTTGAAGAATTAGATTTTATTTTGAAATTGAGTACAGGAACGCCGTACTATCAAGAGGGACTTTGATCCACAAGTGTTGATGTGGTAGTTGTGCTCAAGAGAACCTACGAAAACCATGAGAATCAAACCTACCACTATAAACAGCCTTCTTGTGAAATTCCCTGTTATACCCGGATTGTCCGGTTCATGGTCCGAAATGTCCGGACATAGTGTTCCAGAGTATCCGGACAAACACCCAGAGTTTTTGGGTAACTGTTCCCCATCCGTAGTTTCTCTGAGACCGGAGTCTCCGGACCCCAGTGTCCGGAGTGTCCGAACATATACCCGGAGTATTCGGGTACCCTTTACCCAACGGCTAGTTTTCTGTGAGAGGGGGTATAAATACCCCCCATACCCCTTCATTCAAAGCCCTCTTGCTCATTTCGACCAGAAAACACTCACAAGCCAAAGAAGAGCTCTCTCACTTTCCCTTTTTCATTCTTGAGTGATTTCCTTTGGGGATTCAAGTGAGATTGTTGCAAGAGCAAAGATTTGTGCTAGTAAGCTTTTATTCCATCTCTTGAGCACAACATCCTTGTCTAGCCGGTGGATTCAAGTTTATTACTCTTGGAGCTTCAAGCTCCTAGATGGCTAGGCATCGCTTGTGAGTGCTCAAGCAAGTTGTGAGCACCACAAGAAGTTTGTAATCGTCATTCCTCTCGAAGGAACACATAGTAAGTAACCTTGGGTTTGAGCATTGGTCTTACCCTTGGAAGAGGAGTATAGGGGTTCTTGAGCACCATCTCTTGAATCCTTCCTCAACGGAGACGTAGCTCCTTTGGGAGTGAACTTCGAGAAACAAATTCTATCTCTCTCTTGTGCTCCTTACTTGATTTATTAGTTATTTGCTTGTGAGACTAACTTTCTAGGGTTTGAGGCCGATCTGCAATTACACTTGTCTCTAGAGCAAGAAAACTGGTAGGAAAAGCTCCAAAGGTACCACTAGCTTGTCTAAATTTACTTGATCTAAATTGCAGCTTCAATATCTTTGTTAGTGTGTACATTGTTTCATACCCGGACTATCCGGACATTATCTTCAGAAACTCCGGACACAAAACCCGGAGTATCCGGACATATATCCGGAGTATCCGGATATCTGTGTTACTGATAGGGTTTAAAGTGTTTTAAGTTTCAGGTTAGCCTATTCACCCCCCTCTAGGCATCTTGAGATCCTTTCAAGTTGACCAAGTCCTACCTAGGAACGCATATATGCTTGAGGAGTTAGATGGAGTCAAGTTTTCGGTGGCGGTCAATGGTCAAACATCTCAAGAAATACTTCCCAAGTATGTGGGATGATGGGCAATAAAGCTGATGCTACGCATCAAGCTATGAGCTGATACGTTTAGCTGGCCCGTACAAGTAAAAGCCAATGTTATGCATCAGGCTGCACACAGGAAAAGGGGCCGATACATTCAGTCGGCCCGTAAAATAAATAAATACTATGTACACAACACACTGAGTTGGTCAAATAGCCGATGTATAACCGTCGACTTTAGAAGTGTAATCGGAATACATGCAAGTTTTGGGTGACAACGGGAGACATGAGATAAGTACAAAGCATTCTACTGAAGAAATTGATCAATGGCCGCGATAGCTTCAAGGCGGACGCGATCGGCTTCTGCGATCACTGCTTCATCATCCTTGTCCTCGCTTGACACTATCTGCCAACTTAGAACACTCAACTCTGTGAGCTCTGTGTTCAGCTGGGCAGTTAGATTCTCTGCTTCTTGTCGGGAGCGGGCTATGAGGTTCTTCTCATCCTGGATGCTCTGCTCGGTTGTCCGGGCTTTTGGCTTGAGGTCTTCCAACTCCCTCTCCAAAGATTGAAGTCTTTGGGAATATGCAGAAGTGTCAGCTTTACCATCTAGAGCCGCCTTCTTCTTGTTGAGCAGTCGACACCTCTCGGCGATATCGGCTTTTAAGGGGGCTTGTGAGCGACAGGCTTCAATCCTTTGCCGAGTCTTTTCTACCTTCGCCCGAAAGAAGGGAAGATGTTCGGTTGGCTAGAGTTTGAGTTGAAGGATTTCTGAAAGTCTTGGACCAAAGTATCAGTTCGAGCTGAGAGCAGGTCTTTATGCGGAGAAGTTGGCTGGTGACACCAGTCGGCCGTGGTTGATGGTCATCTGCTTCAAGTATGGCCGAGCCAACAGATGCAGGGTCAAACAAGAGCAACTCCGAGAGGTTCAAGCCCTGAAAGAAGGTAGAAAATTAGTACGGTACAAGGAAAGGAAGACGCAAACGGCTCAGAGATATAACGCACCTTTTCTTGAGAAGGGTTGGTAGCTGATGAGGTGGCAATCGGCTCCTGCAGATCCTAAAGGTTGACCAAAGTATCAACCGTCATTGCAAGATTCTCTAGAGCTCCCAGGATCGGATCCTGGAGGCTGACCAAGGTGTCGATTGTCGTCTCAGGATTCTCTGGAATCTCTAGGGTTGGATTTTCTTGCGCGTTTGCTCTTCCCCGGAGGAAACATCCACGATATCAGCCTACAAGCAAGGAAAGAGCAATTGAGTCGAAGTATACCTGTTTAGAGGACCAAGTCTAAAGGGACAATCCAAACCTGGTTGACGTTTGGAGCTTCTTGATCGGTAGAAGATGGTCCAGCTTCCTTCCGAATCTTCCTGACAATCATCTTCCTCGCCGTAATTTGGGCTTGGGGGGCAGCAATGTCGGAGACTCGTCTTGGCTTGGAGGCCAATTTTGCAGAACCAGGCTGGATTCGCATTATGATCTTCGACAGGGGAGGCGCGTCCTTACCAAAGAGGACTGCAGGAGCAACCGGTGAGAACTTGAAAGTGGAGCCATCATCATTCCTGGGCTCCGGACCATCCTCCTGCTGCAGCGAAAATAAGCGGAATTAGAGAAGGGGTCAAGCAAAATCATGAAGAAGTACTAAACTGATGGTGATACCTCTTCCTCAGGGGCTTCATACTCAGCGTTAATCTGCTACAACATTGGCCCCAAGGCTTTCCAAAAGACGTGAGTCTTCCACATTGACCACCAATTCTCGAAGCCAATGGCCGAAAACGTAAAAGATAAGTCGACGGGGATTAGGATGTGAAGATCAGTGAACAGGCTATAGCATCTTTGACTAGTAAGAATATCGGGCAGATCGGCTCTACTTATTGTCAGATGGTGGAGGAAGAAGTGGGGAGGAACTTGCCCAAGACCAAATTGCCAGGCTGCTATGACCGGCTGGTAAGATTCATAGCCTGGTTATATGATCCTGTTGGAGGTGCTCATGCCGATAGGAAGGAAGCAAGGATGGATCATGATGGAGTTCAAATGCCGAGTGCTTTCATCATCGGCAAAGTCATCCAATCTGAAGGCACTTGGATTTTCAAAGATTTTAGAATCTGTGTAAGGAAGGTAGATTGGATTGTTTAAACCTTGGTAGAATACTCTAAACCAGCTTGAGGCATCTGTGGGGTTCAACTTGCTACCGGGAAGACTGTACAAAGCTTGGCCAAAGCTAGTACATCTAATGCGTCTCCCACCCTGATCTGGGAAGGAATTATTGGCCAGAACAGGGAAGTTTGGTATGTAATTCTGAAAGTACAAGTGAGCCCATAACTGAATGAATCACCAGGGACCACCAGTTCTAAGTTTCTTTTGGGAGAGCAAGCTCGAAGACATCAGGTGAAGATATCTATAAACTTCCCCAAGGAACAATTTGCCAAGGCTAGTAGTATTACCTCTGGCCAGTTCTTATGCTAGAGAAAGGTAGTTTTTGGTTGGAGCAAGGGAAGGACCGCAAAATATGAAGTGTTTCAACCAGAGGTTCAGAAAGGCCGTATGTTCCTTCTCAGTTACAGGGCCTTTGGTTTTGATGTGTTGGTTCAGGTAGGCACCCCAATTTGTGCATTCTATTTTGGAGGACAACATAAAGGGGACCTCAGGCATTCTGTAAGCAGAAGGGCTAGGCGATGCAATGTCTAAACCAGTAGTCATTACCACATCCATGAGGGTTGGAGTTATCGGCCCATGGCCAAATAAAAAGCAGTTCAGGGCATCAGACCAAAAATAACCGATGGTTCTCAAAAGGTTTTCATTTTTCTCGAGGGGGGACAATGACAGAGATAGAGCGTCAGCTATTCCTATGGTTTTCCATGTGGGCTGGTACGCTTTTGATACTCTGTTATACCAGGATACCTAGCCCTCTGGAGGGTTTGGCCAGACACGCAAGCTGTCAGCCTAGGAATCTAAGTCTACATCTTGGCTTACGAATGGGATACAATTGGCTTCACAAGAAATCAAATCTGATGGACGCTCATAAGAACGAGGGCCAAGACAAAAGGAATTGGGGAAAGAAGGATGCGGCAAAAGGATGTCTGAAACCTGAAGAATCGATAAGAGCCAAATAACAGGAAAGGATCATTTAATGCTTCAGGGGTTCGAATAATTACTTCATTAAATTAGCGAAAGGTCGGAGTTTTACCTTTAGACCAAGGACGCCTGCATCGGCATTCGAGGGTTCCGCCATCTGAAGCTCCAATGGTGATCGAAGGCTTGAGATTGGATCTAGGGTTTGCTTCGGGAGTTTCGAGTTCGTGCTCTGAGGCTTTGATATGGGTTTTGCGATTGGATTTGTGAGCAGGGGTTTTGGAGCACAACTTGGATTTGGGGAACCTGTGTAGATCTATTTCGGGGAAGTTCCAGATTTAAGCGGAAGACAGAATTGGTTCAAGAATCGACTCAGAACCAAATCAGCACTTTGAGGGAAAGGTCCGATGCGTTGCCATCGGCTCCCAGTAAATCGGCTTCTTGATAGTTGCTGACTAAGATGAAGGATTTCATTCATAAGGGAAACTAGTACAACAGGGGAGCCAATTGCTCCTAAGGCCGATCCATCGGCTTGGTACAATCCTACGATCTACCACCAGTGGGTGCCTAAGACATTATGGCGCTTGATCGGAGGGGCTGCACTGGCGTCGCTGTCGTCATCGCTGCCATCGTCGTCGCTGCCGTCGTCCCCGCCAATGACACCGCTGGAGCCGCTGCCATCTTCGGTCTCTTCATCGTCATCATCGTCATCGTCCTCCGACGACCCACCACGCAGGAAGCCTCCTGCTGCCGAGTCTTCCTCGGTTGATGGGGCATCGACTTCTTCCTCCGAGGTGGAGAAGTCCCCCTCCCAGGACATGTCGTCGTCGTCATCTTCATCCAGTTCCCCACTGAGGAGGAACTGGAGATCTTCGCCGTCGGTCAGGGATTCATCATCCTCTGACCAAGCTTGGAAATTGTGGCAGAACCAACCTGAATTATACCGTCTCAAGTACGCGAGTCCACTTCTGAGGGCTCCAACGTGCTTCAAACGGTATAATCCCTTGGCCTGTCGGGTAACGTCCCGATAAACCACCGATACACAGGATCAATAAGGTTACCTCACACGAAGGTGAGTCCAGAGATACAATCACCATTACATTTTTACATCACAAGGAATTATATTCCAAGAGTTTCCAAATGAACTATTAAGTTTCAAATCTAGAGAAAAGATTACAAACCGTTAAAGCTATGGTTTCTAGCAGCGGAAAACATACGCGACGATTACAATACGTCGTCAAGACAGATGTCATGCTAAGCCCGGGCACGACATCACTCGATATCACCAGTGTTGGCCGAGGACGGATCCCATTCCACGGACCAATCTTCTGGAAGAGCACAGGGCCATGACAGGGAAAGAGTAGGGGCTTCAAAGACTTTACCTGAAAAACATAAAACTAGCAAGGCTGAGTATACTAATACTCAGCAAGGCTTACCCAGGATTGGGTATACTTTAGCCCATAACTAGACTCATGAAGGCATTGTAAAGGCTCTGGGTTTATTTTCAGCTGAAAAGCAATTAAGAGTAGATCCTTAATTTCAACTTTTAGCTTTCAAGTTCTATGTGATTATCCATTCTAGATAAGCACTTATGACTAAACAAGCAAGGTAGAGCTCTTTATCTCAACCATCAGTATTACTCATCATATAGTTGCTCTTGTTACTCTGTGTGATAAAGGGATTAAGTAGTCTCAATCATCGTGAGAGGCGGACGATTCTGAATCGAATTTAACCTTGCAAGGTAAACCTAACTCACACGCTTGGAATATCCAACGATAGTTCCGAAGCAACCGTTTACCTTTCATTCCGACTCGTGGATCAGAGCCACCACATGCGACTGCAGGACCATACGCACACCCAATGTGTGCAGGACGTACGTCTGTAGCGCGACTACAAAACCCGTACTCCTGGTTGCCCTTGCAACACGTATTCCCACACGTCGAACATAAGTAACCAGAAGAAGCAAGACGAGTGGTGGGAGGTATGTCCACTCCTCGGGCCGATTGGCTACTACGCTTACCGCTTACCATATTTCGCGGCATGTGGCTAGTACTTTCAAATGCTTAACCACCGCTACCACACACTGCGGCCTTATCCAATTCAACAACACAGACGGGGTATCATCTCAACCATGATACCTCACAAAACTCCCATCCGTCATCCTTATAGTGATAACAAGAATGTAAACATTACAACTCCTATATCGCGCGAGTGACAGGAAATCACCCGACTTCTACCGGTCCTATTAGCATAGCAGCTAGCCGGACTCAAGTGCTGACATTCAATACATTGGTTCCTAGGGAAATGCAACTAGGGTTTCAAGCAATTCCTAAGAACTTAATGCATAGAATACGTAAATAGATATAGATTGCAGTGTAATTAAAATAGAGGGTTATGTCCGGGGCTTGACTTTACTGGTGGGGCTGGGGTTAGTCAAGTTAATAACGTCCGAACTTTGGTTCGGGCCTTCAGAGAATTCCCTGACGAAGTCCTTAGGTTCTTCAGAACAACCGCCTTCTGGTTCCGGGATTAGCTGATAATTTCCGTTGGCGAGAGTGGTCGAGTCTACATGATATCCAAGATGGAGTTCAATGGATGCATACACCTTCATCTTAATTCACGGTAAAGTTGCAATCCAAAAGGCTAACACTCAAGAACTCATGGTACAAAAAGGAACTTAAGCTTTGAATCATAAGCATTAACTCATGACTATAGCATTAATTTAATTGGAAGTAGAAATTAGGTATTCAAGTTTAAATTAAATTCAAAATCAAATGTGAACCCTGGATAATTAGGGTTATAAAGTTTTGAAATTTTAAACACAGATCAATTGCATATTTACAGATTCTGACCAGGAGATCTAATTAGATAAGCTGTAAAGGGTATACCTAGTTAATTCTACTATAAAACCAATTGAATTGATCAACTTAAAAGAATTAAATTACAAAACAAGATTAGGTTTGAAAATTCCATAAAATCATGATCAACAAAGTTAACATGCAGGAACTATGAATATTACACTTTCTTATCTTAGATTTACTATAGATTCAAAAATATATTTAGTTTCATATCAAACTTACTTAATAGAAGTTGTAGAGTTCAAAATCTAGTTTCCAACAAAACTGGTTTTGCAATTTTTGGAATTTCCTACAATTTTCTATTGAATTTACAAGTCAAAAATACCACTCACATGAAATAACAAGCATTCACTTACTTCTATTTTAAACACAGCACAGAACATATACTTTCATAACATGGTCACAAAACAAGAGTGATAGAGTTTGAAATAAGGATTCAAGTCCAACTAGTTTTACATTTTTTTGAATTTTCTATGATTTCCTAGGAATTTTCAAAGTTCAGCACATTGGAAAGGGGAAGGAATCAACATCTTGCATATAGACCCTTGGAAAGAGTTAAATCTTCGCGAACAGGTCCTTCTGCCATGGCCGGCCGGAGCAAGCTCGGTCTTGGCTCCAATCCGGCGAGGGAAGGGCTCGGATGGCAAGGGGAAGGGGGTGGGGAGTGAGAGGGAACCACGACGCACCCGTTTGAAGGCTTGGCCGGACTTGGGGAGGTCGGGAAGGGGGTCGCCGGCGGGGGGCAGGAACGGCGGCGGCGGGATGGTACTGGAAGCAGCGCTCTGGCAAGGGAGAGGCACAAAGGAATGGGGGAAAAGCTTCAGGAGGTCCTAGGGCCGCTATATATAGAGAGGAGGAGGTACGGGAGGGGCGCAAAGCCGAGAACCACGACGGCGGCTCGGGTGGGCGGCACAACAGGCTCGGGCGGCGGCGGCACAAGAAGGGCGCCAAGGACTAGATTGCAAATTATAAAAACTTCAAGGGCCTGAAAGTAAAGCTAAATTTCCCACTGTTACAGGGTTCTAATGGAGAAATGACCAAAATAGAAAATATGTAACTTTTCAAGCTCTACAACATTGCTTTAGGGTTTGAAATCAAAAACTCAAAGTATGCAACTTTACTTTGAAACTTTGGATTAACTTTAAACTTTATATAGATTTTGTCCTTATTAAAGTATTTTACACATAACTTTGGGCCTAAATGCAAGTTTTCAGGTAAGTCATGATTACTTGCATTCTTATAATTTGGCCCCTAGTAACTTTTGAAGATTACTTTTATAACTCATGCATCTTGCACAAAAGGACTCATATTCTTATAAAATTACACATAAGGTCCTTTTTCTACAAATACATCCAACCTTATACATTTCAACACATGCATTACATTTCATACCTATTATGCTACAATTTGACACCTAGGGTGTCACAGAAATCCCACTCTTCTGCATCCCAGTGCAGAGGAGCACCGGCCTTATAGGCAGCGATGGGGTCGAACTCTGGGGTCATCTCTCGGGTTGTCTTGGATTCAAAGGAGATGACAGAGGAAGCAGAGGGTGAGGAAGCCACTGCAAGAGAAAGAGGGGCGTACTATGCAGTTGCTAATGGCTGAAGGAAAGAGATGAGTGAAAAAGAAATCTACCAGGGGCAGGTTTATAAAGGCAGAAGTGGAATATGAATCGGCACCATGATGGTTTCCAAGGAGTTAGATGCAGAGTAGTCACATTCTGCGGTAGTGGTAGTGGCACGCGTGTACGGATTTTGGAAGTCGAAGAGGCGAGGCGATGGAAAGGAAAAAAATAGTTTTAGAATTATTATTGTCGAAGCTAGGGGGGCATGTGTTATCGCCATAATTTGGCTGGGCCAGAAGGTGGCCGCGAGCAAGATGGGCTCAAAGGATAATTGTAATGGGCTTGCGAATCGGCTCCTGCGCGGGCGGTTTAAGGCCAAGATTGGCCATGTATCTAGATAGGTGTGTGCGTTTAAGTTAGCTTAGATAGAGATAGTCAAGATTCGTATCGTAATCAGGATTAGTTAGGAGAGGCAAGTCTCCGGACTATAAATATGTACCCTAGACTACGAATGAAAAGAACAACCGTTCACAAACAAGATCTCAGCACATCGCCACCCCTGTTCTAGGCTTTCTCTCAGGTAAGTGCCACGCAGCCCCGATCACGCTTCGCTTGATCGGGGCAGCATTATTCCTACCTAGTTATCTTCATGTTTCTCGTGCTGATGCATTGTCGATAGCGAGTAACATTAGTAATCTTAACGCTTATAGGGATGCATCGGTTTTCATACTATATCCATGCATTGTTCATCACCTGTAAACGTTTAGCTGTCCTCACGCCCGACCCCGGGTGTAAAGGCAGCGCCTTGTTGTGTTTCGATTAGTAGATCCAATCTGTTATGGTTAGTCTTTGTTCGTTAAAGATTTGGTTTGACATCTACATGATTAGGCCATTCAAACGAGTTAAATGATCCGGCACTACGTTTGATGCTTTATATTAATCTAAAGAGAGATTGTTCCGGGAGTCAGCTTTCTGTTGGTTTTTAGGCCTCTGTTTAGGTTGCTATTCTGTTATCTTTCATATTTCTTAGGCTTAACTACGCGTGGGATGCTTCAGTTATGTGGTGAAAGCTTTAACCATCGTAGATTGAATTGGCTTATTGATTACAGAGAAAGTTTATATTAGTATTAGATATACGCGCTTTGTTTAGATATATATAGATCCGATCTGATACTGGGAGACAATCGGTTCTTTACAGCTGATATCGGGGATCACCCGATGAGCCGATCACGGCTCAGACTAATGGTTGAACATGTCTGTGCATGCAGGAAACTAACTGAAATCACTTCTACACCTTCCTGATCAGGTACAAGGTCAGGTGACACGCCTAGCAACCCAGACGCCAGGTCGTGTGCTGGATTCTAGGCTGTTGACTGAGGGACCGGGGCCCACCAGCAGTCCCGGGAGCCTCCCGGCTCCTCGTGTTGCCTGTCGCTACTCGCCGGTGGGTTTTGACCAACAAGAGGAAAGAAAGATGAACAGGTAGTCGGTTGCATACTGCAACATGTTGGCATTTCTTAGCGTCACTACTAGAATTATTAGTTCTTGGCAACAGCGCCAGAAATGCATGGTGGTATGTCTTAACGATTATAGAATGAATCCACAAGTGCACAGATATACCATTATAACATTTCACCCAGAGAGTATTCGGGTATCATTATTTATATTTTCCCGTAGGATGGCATGGTGTAAAAGAGTTTACTAGGTACTTAATTAGGACAAAATGATTAAGCTTTAGACTATATTTCATACAGGGGTAAGTCATGATAAATGATAGATATGGGTAAAATGACACACACGCTCAAGCCAATCTGAAAAATAAAGAATAACGAATAAACCAAAGGTTAGTGGGAACATAGGCATACAAACAGAGTCCTAAAGCATCTATTCATAAAAGCAAGGGTTACACAAGGCACAAGGTTAGGGCTCAGAGCCAAGACTCTGGATATCAAGGAGAATGTCCCGCACTGGTATACAACCAGTCCTGTTACATCTTTCAGAAGTCCTACACCATACTCAAACGTGAGGGGGTGCACTACCACAACAATTCCGCTGTAGCGGATGGACAGGGCTGTCACCACCTGCCGTCTACCCCTACAACACTGTGGAGCATGGTCATATTCGAAGGATCCCACATACCTGGGCACCACACCTGTGTATGAGGTCACTAGCTAGCGCCCCCGGGTCTCCCACCCTTCGGATGGACAAGTAAAGCACTAAGGCAAACCAAAAGGCACAACAAACCGTTATCCTTGCCTAGTTCATCTGGCCTAGCCGCATACATTGGATAACTTGTGATAAAGCAAGACATGGTATGATAAACTATCAAGATAGCATAACAACCATGACTGAACTCTAAATTATAAATAAGATACTGATAAGTCAAATACAAAGTTGTACCAGAGGTCGAGGATTGCTCAACGACCTCGAGGACAACTAGCTCACGCTAAGAGAAGTTCTAGCCTAGCTCCACTAGCCTAAGGATTACAAGTCACAAAGTGAGAGAGGGAGAGAGGCTCCAAGTTCTGGTGTCTTTGAATGAGGGGGGAGGCCTCCTTTTATAGCTTGGGAGGTTGGTTCCCGCCATCTCTAAGTATGGAAACATCAGCCACCGCCTTTGAGAAGATAAGGACGATCCTTTCGCCAAAGATCTGGGTGCTGTGAAGGCGTCCAGGTTCGGCCGACCCCAGGTGGAGCCTCCCCAGCTCCACCTTCCTCCGACTGGCTGGCATGTGAGCCCTGGTGGTGGTTCTCGGTGATTTGTGCCTTGATGTGCCCATTTTGTCTACCAGGTGGGCCCTCCTATCTTTGGGTAATCGTAGGATAGGATCTTCTGTGCATTTTACCTGCGTTTTGTGTATGTTTCCCTCCTATTGTGGACTTGTGTTTCTGAAATCAAATACTTGCAAGTACATGTGGAATGAGATTATTATAAATAAAATATGCTAGTAAGGTGTATAGTTTTCCTTTATTCATGAGTATAGTTGACAGTTGGATTTGGCATTTAAGGACTGTCAATACAACTCTCAAATCATCGCCCAATCTGAACACTGCTTTAGGCTTACTAAAGATGTTAGAGACCAAATTGAAGCTGCAACAACTGATGAGGCTAAGGAACATATCAAAAAAGAAGCGCACAGTAGGCGAAAGAATATGGTGGCGATCTATATATCACGGGTCATTAGGAAATAGAAGGATAAAAATTACACCATGTGTCCCTTTGGTTTTGAGTAAGTTTCTTTTGCGACCTATACAAACTATACTCCCTAAGTAAATACAGTATTGAATCATATACATTCATGTTTTTTAGTGACCACTAGATCTTAATCATCATCCAACCAAAGTGGGGCCATGTGGTGGCCTTGGACTCAGCTGACTACCCACATGAGAAATATGTGGAGTTCATTGAAATCGTACACAAGTTATATAATTTCTTTTTATGCTTATTTACATAAAATAAATATGAAAGTTCTTAAATTAAGTTTTTTATACTTGTTTTGAACAGCGCTTACCGATTTAGGAAGTTTAACGGAGGCCCACATCTGCAAGGAGGACCTGATTATTTGAAAATAATACATCACAAATGGGTTAGTGCCTATTTTTGTATGTTATATCACTATGTTATTGATAGCTAATTTATTACACATGGCAACACTTGTATTTTATTTTATGCAGTGTCACAAACAACCTAAGGGGATTGTGCTTTATGGATACTATGTGTGCGAATTCCTCAGGAACAACAGGCTCTACCAAACGAACCCCGAAGATGTACGTTAATATACCCATATTTATATTCAGATCCTTCAATTTCCATGTAATCTAATTATTACTAATCATTCTATTCTCATTTAGTTTTATTGTTGCGGTTGCCAGAGATTCAAAGAGCCAACACATCCTTAACAAAAGACCATATTGATGACATTGGTGCCGACATGTGCAGATCCATTCATTGCAAGATCTGTCATGAGAGAGGATTGTACTATAGCGATGAAAGTGAGTTGGCTGAAGACACGTGTCGTCAACTTCACAACTGGGATACTGCTAGGTGAACAGATTGTCAGACCTGGGCCCACGGGACTGCGCACATAGTCTACATCTTATAGGATAAGGGGTGGGACATGGCCCACACCCTACCCCAGTTGTAACTACTCATAGCGTAGTAGGGCTACTCATACAGTAGTAAAACTAGTCGGAGACAGTAGAAAACTACCCGAAAAGTACTCGGGTAGGACTCCTGGGTTCGTATCCGACTAGGACTTTCATGTGACCCTATCCCCCTAGACTATATAAGGGTGGGTAGGGACCCCCTCCAAACAGGAGATCACCCGATCACCACCTAAGGCAATACAAACCACACATGACGTAGGGTATTATGCTCTCAGCGGCACGAATCTATCTAAACTTTGTGTTCGTTGCAACTTCGAGTTCCTGATCTCGGCAATACCCTACCTACAAACTCACCACCTCGGGGGTATCCCTCGGTGGGTGTGTCGGCAAAACACCGACAGCTGGCGCGCTATGTAGGGGTGTTCATCGAGCATCCACCGGATAACTCGATGGCATCTTTCAGTTTCACCATCACTGTGCTTGATAAGGTCGCAACTTTCATCTTCGGCTCGTAGATCTGCATCGCCAACGGCTTGGGTGGCTTCAACAGCCACCTAACCGACTCCAGGGAGCCGGAGGCCTCGACACCAACTTGATGCAGTAATCTCGACGAGTTCACCGACAACCTCGACGAGTTGCTGCTCCCCGATCTAGTTCGGTAGATCGAAAAGATGTCCGTTTTCAACGCGATTTCAACTCATGCTACACCAGAACTAGTCGGATCGGACTCAAACCAATCTGAGGAGACTACAGAATCCATGTCCCTCTCCGACTTGGATGAGGACTTAGATCATTTGCTCAAGCTTGAGGACACGGGAGCCACTGCCTGGTGGGGGCCCCGTTTTCGACAACTACATGGACTCCAACGAAGAGTACTCGTCGATTAGTACTGTACCTTCAAGCTAGAGCCGAGGTGGAATCGAGGATGAACTACCCTTCCAGGAGGGCAAACCTCTCTCTCCCATCTCGGAAGAGGGAGAGAGTAGCATAGAGCTAGTCGAGTATAGCCATACGGCTGACAACTCGCCGGATCATCAAGTGTACATGGCTTCCCTTCGCAATGCGCATGATAATGAGCCGGGTCCCTAGTACCATGCTGAACTACTCGTGGATTTGTCTACCGACAAGTGTATGGTGGATGCCCCCTAGGATGAGAACGAGGGGCACAGAAGGATCCGGCTGTTGAAGAATGCCAAGCGCGTCCAGTGCAGGCAGAACGTGGAAAATCGTGCTTGCAACCCAATGCACCAAAGGAACCTCAACAACACTTTTACAGCAGCTACGGATCAGGAGTATCGCACACCGATTGGCGCCATTGCAGAAGCAGCGCTCCTAGCTCAACAATTACCACCAAACCCCTAGATACAAAGGCTGCATTATCTAACCCAGCGCGCGCTCGTGCAACTCGATGGGCAACACCTAGTGTCCTCCACTCGGAACATGCTCTCGAGATCTAAGTGCCATGGTGACACTATGCAGATTAGTCTCACCCCTAGAGGAGGCCCCAGATATCGGAGGAACGACAATCAACAGCGCAACTAGGGCCAGCAGTCCGTGTGTGGCAACATCAAACAAGAGGTGGAACAATCCACTCGCCCACCTCGCAACTGGCACGATGCAAGGCCTCAAGGTGAAGCTCCACCCCAGGCCAGCCTTCACGACGCTCCCACTATTGATCTTACACAGAAGATCAATGATGGCTGCAATGCGCGGCGCATCATCGAGGCAAGGAGAAGGGACCATCCCGATAGGTACCACAACGACAACGATGACGACCGCTTCCCCGCCTTCACCTCCAACAACACTTAGAAATCCTACCCCAAGGATTTTAAACCAGTCATGATCCCCAAGTATGATGGCAAGCAAGATCCGCGCCAATGGATTTGATGCTACTCCATCGCCATCGAGGTCTCAGGGGGATCCAACCCTACCAAGGCACTCTATTTCCTAGTAGACTTGGAATCCGCGACCCTCACTTGGCTTGAAAGCCTTAAAGAAAACTTCATTGACTCCTGGGAGGACCTCAAACGGGCCTTCATCGAAAACTTCCAGGGATCCATGATCAGAGCAGGCACTCGCCATGATCTGTCCCGGGTCAAGCAGGAGATGAACGAGACCCTGAGGTCCTACACCCCAGTGTTTCTTCGAGATGCAAGCCACCATCGCCAACATCACCGACAAGGACGTCATCCGCTGCTTCCAGAACGGCCTCTTCTCGAAGCACACGTACCACGACTTCAGACGCAACTGCCTGACTACTGCTGTGGAGCTGCACGACATGATGGCACGGTGGGCTGAGCAAGAGGATGAGGAGAACGATTGCTTCCCCAAGCGCAACAACGACAAGCAGGGCAACAACAACAACCACTTGGACAAGGGCCAGTGGAACAACTCGGGGAATCCCTGAAAGTGCAAGCCAGACCAAGAAGTCACGGTTGTCGAGCGCAATCCGCGGGTCAAGAAGCTGGGGAGCAATGAAGCTCAGTTTGAAAAAGTCCTGCACAAACAATGATAGATGCACCTGAGGTCCCAGCATACGCTCTTCAAGTGCGTCACCCCCCGCAAGTCACTCAATGCTCCACCCCTTCCTCAAGATGGAAAGTGAAAGGATCAGGGGGACGACGATGAGGGTAACAAGTCAGGAGCTCAAGATTTCCAAGACCCAAAGAATGTCGTCAACATCATCTTCGGCGGAGACGGCGGCTTCCCCTCCAAGTGCGCGCAGAAGCTGACCCTGCGCGAAATCCTCTCTGTCGAGCCCTGTGACACCCTAGGAGTCAAAATTGTAAAACATTAGGAAAGAATGTGTAATGTATGTATTGAATTGAGTGAATGTGTGGAAATAAGGACTTATGTGTAATTTTTCAAAAGTATGAGTCCTTTTATGCAAAATCTTTGAATTACAAATGTAACTTTCAATTTTTACTAGGGGTTAAAGTGTAAAAGTAGTAGTCATCATTACATTGCATGATAACTTACAATTAAGTCCAAGGTTACATGAAATTTACTCTAATAAGGACAAAAACTTTTAAAAGTTTGAAATTAGTCCAAGGTTTTAAAATAAAGTTCTATCCTTTGAGTTTTTGGTTTTGAACCCTAAACAAAAGTTGTAGGGTTTGAAAAGTTCTACGACTTTTATTTTGACCATTTTCCTATTTGAGGTATAAACAGTGAGAAAACTTAACTTTACACCAAGGTCCCTCAAGTTTTTGGAGTTTACATCTCAGCCCCTGGCGCCCCCCCTTTCTTCTTCCTCTGCTTCCCCTCTGCCGCGCAGGAGCGCTGCCGCAGGCCGCTGTGCTGCGCTGCCCGAGGTTACCTCCTGCTCCAGCACCGCCCCACGCGTCACCCCCGAGCTCGCCCACCGCTTTGCCTCCTTCCCGTTGGCTTTCCCCGAGCACGCCACGCTGCTCTACCGCCCGCCTGAGCTGCCCCTCTGCCGCCGCAGGCCGCTGCCGCTCACCGTCACTGCCGCTCTGCTCTGGCAGCTCCCACACGCCGCCCCTAGGATGGCCGCCGCCCTAGTTTCCTTCCTCTGGCCTTCTCCCACGCGCTCCACGTTGCCCCCGCCTCTGCCTGAGCTCTGCACGGCCGACACGACGCGCCGCCGGTCGACAGCAGCTGCTCCGGCTTGCCGTGCCTCTTCTTAGTCCCACAGCATGACCAGGAGCTCTCTTCGACTACTTATATCCGCTCGCACGGCCGCAATTCGCTTTCTCGACTTCTTCTCCACCGGACCGCCGCCGCCCTTGCCGTCTGCCGTCGACCACTGTGCCATCGTCAGCTCGCTCCGCCCCTTCTCAAGCCACACCGTCACCCCCGGTAGCTTCGCCGTGATCCCGTGAAACTCACCAGCCCCTCATCGCCGCCCTTGAGCACTGCGTCCACCTCGCTGATGAGCTCCTCCCCTCGCCGCCGTTCCGGGTCGCCGTTGGAACCTACCTTTCCGGCCATCCTAGCTCTCACCAAGGTGATCAATAGAACCTCCTTGATCCCCGGGAGCTATTACCCCACCTCCGATCCACCGCCGATGAGCCCCCACGCCGGAACACCACCGCCGTAGTTAAGCTTCATCGCCGCCACCTCAGGTTACTGTCGTTCTACCCCCTCCGGTCAACCCCGACCATCACATCACCCCCAGCAAGGTTCCCCCTTATTCCCTGGTCCTTCCTGGCCGGTTCCCCCTCGCCGCCGGCGACCATTGTCACCGGAATTTGACCCGCGAATCTCAGCTCTTTCCCCCGACGAGCCAGGGACTTGATTGCATTGATCTAAATCTTCCTGAGGGCCTGGCTGCAAGATTCCAGTCCCTCCCCTCCATTCAAAATCAGTGATCTTTAGAAATTGTAAGAATTTGTAGGAAATTCAGAAAAATGTCAAATTGGTTTTCTTTGAATCCTTGAAGTAAACTCTACAACTTTTATGTAATAACCTTGAACTGAATAAGTGGATATTTTGAATTAGAATAAATACTAGGAAATGGGTGTGTTAATTAGATCTCTTGATCCATAGCTATGTTGATGCTAAAATTTGAAACATAGGACATGTGTCTCATGTATAGCTCTATATAAAATTTGGAGACTCAGAACTATATCCTATCTATGATGTTCAAGTATCTTTGTTTCAAATTGATGGAAGCTTTAAGATTTATTCTAGAGTGAATCGGTTAGTATTTGTAGCTGAAAATTTTACTTTAACCTTCTTTCAGCATGTGTAATCCATGATAAAATTTTGAACATCAATAGCATAGAGTAGCTTAAGTTATGAATTTAGGCTTAGATTCAAAGATAATTCATGAATAATAGTTCTGATTTATGAAAATTTATGAAATTAAATTAGAGTGTTACTTTTGAGTAGTTTAATATGTTCATCAAATTTCAACACAAGATCTAGTATAGAACTTCTAATATAAATAAATTAGGATCTTTTCCAATACTACTTAATATAATTAGCTTAATTGTTTAGAGAAACTCCACATGTCGTTTAATGAAGTTAGGTAATGTAAGTTAATACTTGATAAATGACTGCCCATAGTAAAGGTTAATTAACTTGTTAGATTGCAACTTTATCGTGAAGTAAAGTTCTTAAATCAATGACCTTTGCTTTAAATCAATGCATATCATGTAGATTCGACTACACTCGCCGACGGAACCTACGAGTTGATTCCGGAACCCGAGCAGGGCATTTCGGAAGACCAAGTGAACGTCGCCGAGGAATTAACTGAAGCCCCGAACCAAAGTTCGGAAATATTTGACATCCCTGACCCCAGCTCCACCCAAGAAGGCAAGCTCCGGACATAAACCGCTATTTTTACTACACTGCAATTTATATATTCATGTATATCTACTTGTGCATTTAAGTTTCTAGGAATTGTATTGAAACCTTAGTTGCATATTCCTATGAACCTATGCATTGAATACTAGAACCTGAGTCCGACTAGCTGCTAAGCTAATAGGTGTGACGCCCTGAAAATTCACCAAATTAAATCACGCGCTAGAGTGTTTCGTTTAAAAACTGCTCGTCGTCAAAACCCTAGCCCTAACCCCTTCCGACCGACACCGAACTTGACCACTGTCCCATCCCGCACCGCTCGGCGGTCCGACGACCACGCGCGACTGCCTTTCTGCGATCAGCGCCGACGCGATTCTTTTTCTCCTCGCGCAGCGCGCGAATGTCGTGCGCGCGCGGCCGACCAGCCGCGGTCGCCGCTGCGAAAATGGCCGACGCGCATCACCTTTTCTTTCCCTTTTTGCTCCCCTTTTCTTTTCCCCATTTTCTTTTCTTCTCCTCCCCTTTTCTTTTTCCATTTCTTTTCCTCCCTTTTCTTTTTCCTTTTCCCTCCCCTTCCTTTCTCCTCCCCTCTCCTCTCCCTTTCCCCTGCTCCCGAGCACCACCCGGCCTCCGGCTTCCGAGCCACGCCGCCTCCCTTCCCTCGCGCACGCGCGCGCGCCTGCTCCTGGCCGACCCCACCTGCATCGCGCACGCGCGCGCGCCCGAGCGCCGCTCGCACCCTGACCCCTGGCCGCGCACCAGCCCTGCCCGCGCTGCGCGCGAGCCCTGCCCCGGTAGTGCCGCGACGCACGCGCACGCGCAACGCGTGGCCGTGCGCCGCGCCGTGCCGCCCGTTGCCCGCACCCCGCCCCTGGCCCGCACCTCGCCGCGCCGTGCGCGCACGCGCGCGCGCCCTCCCCTGCGCGTGGCCGCGCCGCCCGTCGCTTGCCTCGCCACCCGTCGCCACCGCCGCGCGCGCTGCCGCTTCCCCTGCCACTATGCCGGCACAGCCCCCCCCCCACGTGCGACGCCCCGGTGCCCTCGCCACCACGCCACACCACAACGGCCGCGAGCGGCCAAACGCCATTAATGGCCGCCCGCGGAGCCGCCGGCCGAACCCCGCCTCACCGCCTCGGCCGCCTACAAATAGGACCTAGGGGCACCTCAGCACCCCCACAACCGCCGCCGCACGCCTAGCCCCCGCCTCCATTGCCCTAGCGCCGCCCCCACCGTGCTCCCGAGGCCGCCGCCGCCCGCCCCGTCGTCCCACCTCCACACGCCACCCGGGCCCGAGGTAAGGCCGGGAACCAATTCCCCTTGCCCCCCTCTCCCTTATCCCCCTACCCCGGGCCGCCCTTGGGCCCTGGCCGGCCGAAGTGGCCGCCGCCGCCGCCCCTTTCCCCTTCCTCTATTTCGGTCACGGGGGGGGGGGGAGGAAGAACAGGGCAAATATGCCCAATACCCCCTGCCTGGTTCTCATTTCCAAATGAGGACCCCCCCTATTTACTTCCTTTTGCAAAAGAAACCCTGCTCTTTCTAGCATTTCAAACCAAACCCGTCCATTACATAAACCTACATATACCCGACACCCTTTAGCATACCCTGAGTATTTCTAGGGTTCGCAAATAGGTCCTTACTCCCTCCGGATAATTACGAATAAGCCCCTGGACCCCTGTTTAACCCCTGAACCCTCTTTAGCTCGTTATTTTATGCGCCAAACGAGCTCCGATCGACTTGAAACTTTACCCCACCCTTTCTAGTATAGTTCTAACCATGCCATTAAGAAACCACCCAAAAATATTACCCCTATCGCCATAACTAAATTATTTCTGATTCAAGCTCAACGATAAAAGCTTTTAGTTCTTTCGCTTGATTATGTGCCTGTTTGCTGGCGTCGTAGGACACGGAGTGAACAAGGAAGGTCTCGACTGTGATCAAGCGAACGAGGACCAGTTCTGCGACCCCGAACCCGAGGGACAGTGCTTCAATCAGGACCTCCCGCAAGGACTTGATGATGGCAAGTTCAATCCCACCCTTTGACGCATGTTTCTGTCCTAGTTTTTATAAACACAACCCAGTGGCCTGTTTTATAAAATTGCATGGTTTTGCTTGCTGAAAACATGGTAGGATAGCCACCCTTGTTTGTAATAAACATACCTTGACCACCTGGTTTTATAAAGAAAGTGTGTGTGTGTGGGAAGGGATAAAATGTGGTTTTGAAAGACGAGTTAGACGGGATGGATGGCATTTCCATGTGAATTGCCGTTGGTGTGCTCGTACCTGTGTGGTTGAGCGAGGAAGGGAGATATCCATCTTGTCACCCCTAAGGACCGAGTTGATGTGTCATCTCACCTAGCTTCCTGTCGTGCAAACCACTTGACCGTTGTATGGGCAACGGCTTAGCATAAATCCCACTAGTTAGTCTGATAGCCATCAGGAGAGTTGAGAGCAACGGGTGATCAAGGAGAAGGGATAAGGTCTGTGTGACTTATGCCCCGGTTAAACCTCGGAGATAGGTCGAATGACCCCTTGATGGATCCCGTGGTGGCTAGTCAGGTCTAGCTAAGGTGGGTAACGGCTTTGTTGGGATCTGCACCAACACTAAGGTGATCGTGCTGTGGTACCCCACCTGTGGGTAAAGTTGCACACCTCTGCAGAGTTAAAATCTATTCGAATAGCCGTGCCCACGGTATTGGGCAAGTTATGGTGTGGTCACATAACTAGTGTTTCTCTCTGGGAATGGTTGGACTGGTGTGGGTTGTTTGGAAAGTGTCCGGCAGTTGTGCCGTGAGCTACGGCGGACGGGGAGTCCGGTAGCAGCTTAAAACTTGGATCCTGTGTGGATCAACATCATGTGCTCCTTGGTACTAGAAGACTTGTTGTGAAAATGTTTTTAAACGAACCGTTGCATACAACCGAGTTTTCCGCAAATGAACCATAACCTTATCCTTGGATTGCCCTGTGCATTGATTTCTGTCATACCCCCCTCCGTGGGTGTGATTGGACTTGCTGAGTACGTTTGTACTCACCCCATTCTTAATTTTTACAGCAGAAGACCCAGACTACCTCCCCGAAGACATCGAGTAGGGTTTAGTCCTGCACCCAGTCTTGCCTGTGGTTAGGGCCACCGCTGGAGTTCCGCATGGCACAAGACTCTGATGACCCTCTTTTCGTAGCTAGTATAGTAGTGTCGGTTTTAGTTGTAATCCTCGCGATAGTGGCGCTTCACTGCCCATTACCGCGTAGAGTTGTACGGTGATGTACCATCTGATGTAATAAAAGTGTTATCAGGCTCCTGGGACTGATAAAGCATCACTTTTAAGTCTACCCTGATGGGAGGACGCTTCATGTGGTATCAGAGCCGTAGGCTGGCCGTAGGACGTGACCCTACGAGCGAGACCCTTTTTCAGGCCCCAGGACTTGTTCTGATTTAGCTCTTCACTCACCACTGGTTCTTGCCTTGTTCCATATGGCTGACAATGGATGGGTTGACGGAATCTGCCACGCAGAACCCGGCCTTCCTAAGTTATTGATGCTCAGCCTGGAACGCATCAGAGTTATGGAACCACCAGAGTATGCTTACCGAGAATACATCTCCAAGGGCATCCTTCGGTGCGACATGATGGTCTTTGTAGGAAAAAGCACTCGCTACCCTGATGTGGACCCCTGGTTCATCTCCACCTCTGGTTTCCGCTTCCCTGACACTTACCGAAAGGCCGCCCGTAAAGCCCTGCGACGATTGCGTGTGATCTACAAGCACCACCTTCAGCGGACTCCTATGGGATTTTTCCCACCTACTGAAGGAAGAGGACGCACTTGGATTGCCCGGATGAGAGGACTCGGAAGAGAAGAAGAAGACCTAGAAGATACGGTCTCCCACCTATCCATCTACCTTACCGGCTTGGATGAACTCTACCGTGAACAGGCGGCACAACTGAAGCAGCTAATCCATAGGGCAGAAAAGGCAACCCAGAAACTGGAAGAACAACAGATAAGAGCCGCACGCGCCGAGTATTCCTTAGCCGCCCTCCAAGCCCAGATGCAGGAATACGAAAACCGCAGAGGAATAGGTGGATGGACAGAGGAAGAAGAGGAACCCGAGGAAACCCATTGGGATAAAGGTACTCAGACCGAAGATGAGGTGATGGATCGGTGCCTCCCAATAAAGAAGCGCCCCATCAGAATCGGGGAAGAATCCCCATGATAGGAGTAGCACTCCAAGCTAGGACCCTACCCTAATAACCACGTATCCATGGAAACTGTACCCCCATGTTGCAATAATAAATGTTATCTACTCCCTTTTGTACCTGTGCAAGATTGTTTACCCTGTCCTTGTTTCAGATGGCTGAGGAAGGATGGACCCAGGGCAATTGCCAAGGTGCACCTGGCTTTCCCAGCCTTTTGATCAACCCCCTGGAAAGCCTTGGCGTCACGGAACGCCCAAGATACTACAGCAGAGAGTACGAACACCATGGTACCCTCCGCTGCAGGGTGATCCTGGTCATCGCCAGGAGCAACCGCTACCCCGACATCCAGCCGTGGCGAGTGACTGCCACAGGGTTTAGGCACCAGGACACCTACCCCTTGACCGTCAGAAAAGCACTCCGTTATTTATGCCGGATTTTTGAAGGACACCTCGCCGCCACACCAGTGAGGTTCTTCCCGCCGGCCATCAGAACCCCAGTTTGGGAAGCACGCATGAGGAGTCTGGAACGACGCCGCCATGAAGAAGGCCCTCTGTACCAAGTGGCTACTTATCTAGCCGCCTTGGACCAACTCTTTGATGAGCAAGCCAACCTTCTGAGAGAACAGACCCATCGAGCCGAGCAAGCAGAGCTCACAGTGAGATTGCAGCAGATCCGAGCCGCCCAAGCCGAGGCAAGGGCCGCAGCCACGGTCAGCAGCGAAGCAGTCGCCCAAGAGAGCCTCAAGCAGGCTCGAGACCGGCGTACGCAAGAATGGACCCAAAGTGGAACACTAGTCCCGGCAATTGGAGAAGACCATATTTTACTCGGGACACCCATCATAGGATGGGGACCTCTCTTTGGAAACACACAAGCCCCACCCGAGAACCCTAAAAGTTCTGCTGCCGCCGTTGAAAGGGATGCTGCAGCGCAACCCTTGACAGATGGGAATCCAGAGAACGGCGAACAAGGATTACTCACACCCCCCGCCCCAGAAGAAGGCACACCCCGCGAGTAAAGTAACCGACGCCACCCTAGTGATGTACCCCCAGCCTCTTTTGCTTAAGTCGTGCCCTTAGGCATGACCCCGGACGATTAGTACGAGACCTAGTCTTACCCCCAAGCTGTACCCCGTGGCAGTAATGAAGTTGTTTGTGCTTGTTGTTTGTGATGCTGTGTGCTGGTTTGTTGTGTGCTGCTTGTTTATGTGACTACTGGCAGAAGGTAGATTCTGCCTTATATACGAATTAAACGACTTAAACATCACATAATCGTAACCCCACTCTACCCAATCAACAGATGGCTCCCCGGAGCGTCGCGAGGGCCTCCCGTAGCCGGAACCCCGCAGCCGCTGGTGCCGAAGCGCAGCCTGTTGGACAAAATCTTCCTCAGGGAGAACAGGAAGTAAGCCAGAACCGAGGAGAAAATCAAGGAGGAGAACAACTACCACCACCCCCACCCCTCGGAGACCTGGTACAGATAATCCACAACCAGACCCTCATACTAGAAACACTGGCCAACGCCCTCATTAACCGGCAACCACGACGGCAGAACATGAATGACAAGCTGACAGCCTTTCTGAGGACCAAGCCGCCCACCTTTGCCGGATCCTGCAACCCTTTGGATGCAGACGACTGGTTACGAGTAATTCAGAGGAAACTCGAACTGTTTGAATGCCAGGACCGAGACAAAGTCCTTCTGGCAGCCCACCAACTCACCGGAACAGCATTAGCCTCATGGGAAAATTATTGTGCCGCAGCTGAGGATGCCTCTACCATCACTTGGGAGGAATTCGTGAAGGAGTTCCGCCGTTATCACATCCCTTCGGCCACCATGAAGCGCAAAGCAGATGAATTCCGCGCACTGTAGCAAGGAAGCATGATGGTGGAAGAGTACACTCACCGGTTCATAGAGTTGGCCCGATATGCACCGGAGGAAGTGAACGACGATGACAAGAAATAAGACATGTTCAAGAAGGGACTGAACCTAGAACTCCGGACCTTGCTTACCCCTCAAATCTATCCTGACTTCAATACCCTGATGAACAAGGCCATCCTTACGGAAAGGGCCAAAACCGAAGAGAGGAAGGATAACAAACGCAAATTTCTGGAAAGTAAGGCCCGCCAACAGGACCGTTCCCAAAAGCCGAGGAACTTTAGCTACACTGCACCAAGATCTCAGGCCCCAATGCAGTATAGGACTCAGTCCCAAGTGACAGGACCACGGGCCCCTGACACGCAGCTTAGGAGCCAGAATACCATGAGGGCCCCGCAGAGCAACGCAAGCCTGGTCGCCTCCGACAACAACAATGTTAGGGCCTGTTTCAACTGCCGTGAGATAGGGCATTTCATTGCCAATTTCCCTTATGCCAAGAATAAGCCGGCTACATCAGCCTTCTCCAACACGGTGAATGGACCCAGACCAGTCCTGACCGGTGCCAACCGAGTACCCATCCACAACAACGACAACAGTCAGCAAATGAAGCAGCCCCAGCAATCATTCGGATGAGCCCGCGTCAATCACATCGACGCGCAGGAGGCTCAAGGAGCTCAGGGCGTAGTGCTCGGTGAGTACCTAGTCAACTCAGCTCTGGCAACAGTACTATTTGATTCTAGAGCATCGCACTCGTTCATATCCTCAAGTTTTGTGGAAGAACACAAAATACCTACAGTACTACTAAAAACACCCCTATTGACCCGGACGCCTGGAGGCGACATCAAATGTCAACTAGGTTGTCCACGGGTAAGGATCAATCTAAGTGGGGTAGAATTTCTAGCAGACTTGGTAGTACTTAAGGCTAGAGGAATAGACGTGATCCTTGAAATGGATTGGTTAAGCCAACACAATGGCCTCATCAGCTGTACCGACAGAGTGGTACGCCTAACAAACCCCGAAGGAATACAAGTAATCTGCCATACCCGGGAAAGTGAGTTTAACCCAATGGTGTTTAGCATGGAAGCCAAGCCCTTAGAAGGAGTCCCGGTAGTAAACGAATACCCAGATGTCTTCCCTGAAGAACTTCCCGGTATGCCCCCGGACAGGGATATAGAGTTCGTCATAGACCTTATCCCTGGAACCTCCCCTATAGCCAAGAGATCCTATAGGATGGCGGCCTCTGAGTTGACGGAATTAAAGAAGCAACTAGAAGAACTGCAACAAATTGGCTTCATCAGACCAAGCTCATCGCCATGGGGAGCTCCAGTTCTGTTTGTCAAGAAGAAAGATGGGAGTATGAGGTTGTGTGTGGATTACCGAGCACTGAATGAGGTTACCATTAAGAATAAGTACCCCCTCCCCAGGATTGATGACCTTTTCGATCAGCTAAAAGGAGCCAAGTACTTTTCCAAGATCGATCTAAGGTCAGGATATTTTCAGCTCAAGATTAGAGAAAGTGACATCCCTAAGACAGCTTTTGTCACCCGCTACGGGCAGTTCGAGTTCACCGTAATGTCCTTCGGACTAACCAATGCCCCTGCCTACTTTATGAACCTCATGAATAAAGTATTTATGGACGAGCTGGATAAGTTTGTCGTAGTCTTTATCGACGACATACTTATCTACTCCAAGAGTATTCAAGAACATGAGCAACATCTGCGGGTAGTATTGGAAAAGCTGAGAATACATAGGCTATATGCCAAGTTTAGCAAATGTGAATTCTGGCTGGAAAGAGTAGCTTTCCTTGGTCACATTCTGACAGCGGAAGGCGTAGCAGTGGACCCAGAGAAGGTCGAAGCAGTTTCCAACTGGCAGCGACCGACTAATGTTAGTGAAATCAGAAGTTTTCTTGGATTAGCCGGGTACTATCGGAGATTTATTGAGGGATTCTCCAAGATAGCCCGACCCATGACGGAACTTCTTAAGAAGGAGAAGAAGTTCGCTTGGACAGAATCTTGTGAAAGAAGTTTTCAAGAATTGAAGCAAAGGTTGACAACCGCCCCAGTGCTAACCCTACCGGATATTCATCGGGACTTTGTCATTTATTGTGACGCATCCCGACAAGGATTAGGGTGTGTGCTGATGCAAGATGGGAAAGTCGTTGCATATGCTTCCCGCCAACTCAGGACTCATGAGCGGAACTATTTGACCCATGTTTTGGAATTTGCAGCCGTAGTGCATGCCCTTATGATTTGGAGACATTACTTGATTGGATATAAGTGTGAAATTTACACTGACCATAAGAGTCTGAAGTATATCTTCACCCAGCCAGATTTGAACTTAAGGCAAAGAAGATGGTTGGAGTTGGTCAAGGACTGCAATTTGGAAATTCATTATCACCCCGGGAAAGCAAATGTGGTAGCCAATGCCTTAAGTCGGAAATCCTATGGGCCCAAAGATGACCATCTACGCGAGGAAATGGCACGATTAAATGTGCACATTGTTCCTCAAGGTTCCAGCCATGTGCTCAACGTCCAATCAACACTAGAGGATAGAATTAGAGAGGCTCAAAGCTCAGATCAGGAGTTAATAAAGATCTGCAAACAAACTGGAGAAAACAAAGCACCGGGTTTCAGAGTGGACGATAAGGGAGCGTTATGGTACGAGAATAGGATTTGTGTACCCCAGAATGGAGACTTCCGGCGGATAATCATGGACGAAACCCATAACTCGGCCTACTCCATCCACCCAGGATCCACCAAAATGTATATGGACATAAGGCAAAAGTATTGGTGGAATGGAATGAAGGCGGATATTGCACGATTTGTGGCTCATTGTGATATTTGTCAAAGGATCAAGGCCGAACATCAAAAGCCAGCAGGATTATTGCAACCCCTACCCATTCCGGTTTGGAAATGGGATGAGATAGGAATGGACTTTGTGGTAGGCCTACCTAGAACACAGAAGGGACACGATTCCATATGGGTAATAGTGGACCGACTCACTAAATCGGCTCATTTCATACCCGTACGAACTAATTACGGTGGAGAAAAGCTGGCAAAGCTTTATGTGGAAAACATAGTAAAATTATATGGAATGCCTAGCAAAATTGTCTCAGATAGAGGAACTCAATTCACCTCTAGGTTTTGGAAAAGCTTGCATCAAGCCATGGGCACCAAGTTAGATTTTAGCTCCGCATATCACCCACAGACGGATGGTCAAACCGAGAGGGTAAATCAGATTATGGAGGATATGCTGAGAGCATGCGTCCTGACCTACGGAAAGGACTGGGAGCAGAGTCTGCCTTATGCAGAATTCTCGTACAACAATAGTTACCAAGCCAGCTTGGGCATGTCACCATTCGAAGCTCTCTATGGAAGAAAGTGCAAAACTCCCCTAATGTGGTCGGAGGTTGGAGACGTGCCCTAGTAGGACCCGCGCTTATAAAAGAAGCAGAAGAAAAAGTAGCGGAGATCCGCGAGAAATTGAGAGTGGCTCAATCCCGACAAAAGAACTATGCAGACAAGAAAAGGCGAGAAATAAGTTTCAACCCAGGAGATTTTGTTTATCTCAAGGTCTCACCTATTCGAGGGACCTAAAGGTTCCAAGTACACGGAAAGCTAGCCCCTTGGTACATTAGGCCGTACCAAGTTCTGAAGAAAGTCGGAGCCGTAGCGTATCGATTGTAGCTACCCAGAGAAATGGCAGATATACACCCAGTGTTTCACGTCTCGCAATTAAGAAGGTGTTTGAGAGTACCCGAGGAAGAACACGTGCCGGTGGAAATGATAGATCTGCAGCTGGATCTGCGATACCAGGAAGTACCAATCAAAATTCTGGACACTGTCACTAGGAGGACAAGAAACTCCGAAGTACGGATATGCAGGGTTCAATGGAGCAGACACGGAGTAGAGGAAGCAGCTTGGGAACGCGAGGAGGCTCTAAAGAAGGAGTTTCCCCATCTGTTTAAGAACCAGTCGAATCTCGAGGACGAGATTCATTTTAAGTGGGGTAGGTTTGTGACGCCCTAAAAATTCACCAAATTAGATCACGCGCTAGAGTGTTTCGTTTAAAAACTGCTCATCGTCAAAACCCTAGCCCTAACCCCTTCCGACCGACACCGAACTTGACCACTGTCCCATCCCGCACCGCTCGGCGGTCCGACGACCACGCGCGACCGCCTTTCCGCGATCAGCGCCGACGCGATTCTTTTTCTCCTCGCGCAGTGCGCGAGTGTCGCGTGCGCGTGGTGTGGCAGAACCAACCTGAATTATACCGGCTCAAGTACGTGAGTCCATTCCTGAGGGCTCCAACATGCTTCAAACTGTATAATCCCTTGGCCTGTTGGGTAACGTCTCGATAAACCACCAATACACAGGATCAAATAAGGTTACCTCACACGAAGGTGAGTCCAGAGATACAATCACCATCACAATTTACATAACAGGGAATTACATTACAAGAGTTTATAAAAGTAGTACAAAGTTTCAAATTTAGAGAAAACAATACAAACTGTTTAAGCTATGATTTTTAGCAGCGGAAAACATACGCGATGATCTACAGCACGTCTACAAGACGGATGTCATGCCAGGCCCGGGCACGACATCACTCGGTATCATCAATGTTGGCCGAAGACGGATCCCATTCCACGGACCAACCTTCTGAAAGAGCACAGGGCCAAGGCAGGGAAGAGTAGGGTTTTCCAGACATTACCTGCAAAACATGTAACTAGCAAGACTGAGTATACTAATACTCATCAAGACTTACCCGGGATTGGGTATACTTTAGCCCATAACTAGACTTATGAAGGCTGATAATAGTTCTGGGTTTAGTTTTAGCTGAAAAGCAACTAAGAGTAGATCCTTATTTTCAACTTTTAGCTTTCAAGTTCTATGTGATTATCCATTCTAGATAAGCACTTATAACTAAGCAAGCAAGGTAGAGCTCTTTATCTCAACCATCAGTATTACTCATCATATAGTTGCTCTTGTTACTCTGTGTGATAAAGGGATTAAGTAGTCTCAATCATCGTGAGAGGCGGATGATTCTGAATCGAATTTAACCTTGCAAGGTAAACCTAACTCACACGCTTGGAACACCAAAGGGTCGTTTCGAAGCAACCGTTTGCCTTTTATTCCGACTCGTGGATCAGATCCACCACAAGCGACTGCAAGAACATACGCACTTCCAAAGTGCAGGACATACGTCTGTAGCGCGACTACAAAACCCGTATTCCTGGTTGCCCTTGCAACACGTATTTCCTCAATCGAATCAAGTAACCAGAAGAACCAAATACATGTGGTGGGAGGTATGTCCACTCCTCAGGCCGATTGGTTACTAGACTTACCGCTTACCATATTTCGTGGTATGTGGTTAGTACTTTCAAACGCTTAACCCCGATCGGCACACACCGCAACCTTATCATTTTCAACAACACAGACGGGGTATCACCTCAACCATGATACCTCATAAAACTCCCGTCCGTCATCCTTATAGTGATAACAGGTGTGTAAACATTACAATTCCTATATCGCGCGAGTGACAGGAAATCACTCGACTTTTACCGGTCCTATTTAGCAGAGCAGCTAGTCGGACTCAAGTGCTAATATTCAATATATTGGTTTCTAGGGAAATGCAACTAGGGTTTCAAGCAATTCCTAAGAACTTAATGCATAGAATACGTAAATAGATATAGATTGCAGTGTAATAAAAATAGTAGATTATGTCCGGGGCTTGCCTTTACTGGTGGGGATGAAGTCGGCAAAGTTAAGATCTTCCGAACTTCAGTTCGGGGCTTCAGTTAGAATTTCGACGGCGTCTTTGGGATCTGTAGGAATTTCCACGGCTTGGTCCACGATCAGCTTGTAATCATCGTCGGCGAGAATAGTCGGCTCTACATGATATGCAAGAATATAAAATTAAGAGATGCATAGTCTTTTTATTTGATTTCACGATAAGCTGCAATTCAAAAGGTTAACACTCAAGAACTCATGGTACAAAAAGGAACCTAAGCTTTGAATCATTTATATTTAACTTATGATTATAGCATTGATTTAATTGGAAACAGAAATTAAATATTTCAAGCTTAAATTAAATTCAAAATTGAATGTGAACCCTGGATAATTAGGGTTATAAAGTTTTGAAAATTTAAACACAGATCAATTGCATATTTAAAGATTCTGACCAGGAGATTTAGTTAGATAAGCTGTAAAGGTATACCTAGCTAATTTTACTATAAAACAAATTAAATTGATCAACTTAAAAGAATTTAAATTACAAAACAAGATTAGGTTTGAAAATTCCACATCAAATCATACTTAATCTATAAAGATTGCATACCAAAAATCATGATCAACAAAGTTAACATGTAGGAATTGTGGATATTACACTCTCTTATCTTAGATTTAACTTAGATTCAAAAATATTTAGTTTCATATCAAACTTACTTAATAGAAGTTGTAGAGTTCAAAATCTAGTTTCCAACAAAACTGGTTTTGCAATTTTTGGAATTTCCTACAATTTTCTATTGAATTTACAAGTCAGCAATACCACTCACATGAAATAACAAACATTTTTACACAGAGGTCCTCAACCAACACTGTTTCTATGAGTCTAAAACTTGCAGAAAACCCCCTGAACTTCTCTATCTTTACACTCCTACTCCTTCTTCTCAAAATTTTACCATGAATTGCATCTAAGGAAACAAGGCTATGGTAAAGATTACAACTATATACGTGCAAAGACATCCTAGAATCAAATCATAAATCTTTTATTAGCATAAAACAAAGGTAGCAAGATACCAAAGCTAGAGGGCTTGGCTAGGCTTCAAAAATTTACACAAAGCTATCCATAACACATATATCATATGTTCCAAGTTTGGGCTTCAACTCTCTTATATATCAAAAGATCTAAATAAAACATCCTTTTGCTTCTATTTAAAACACAGCATAAACTATACACATTCACAGCATGGTCACAACATAAAAGTGATAGAGTTTGAAATAAAGATGCAGACCCAACTAGTTTTACATTTTTCTGAATTTTCTATGCTTTCCTATGAATTTTCAAAGTTCAGCACATTGGAAAGGAGAAAGAATCAAAATCTTTCATATAGACCCTCGGAAAAAGTTGAATCCTCGCAGATACGTCCTTCTGCCATGGCCGGCCGAGGCAAGCTCGGTTTGGCTCAAATCCGGCGAAGGAAGAGCTCGGATGGCAAGGGGAAGGGGATGGGGAGTGAGAGGGCACCAAGACGCACTCGTTTGAAGGCTTGGCCGGGCTTGGGGAGGTTGGGAAGGAGGTCGCCGGTGTGAAGCCGAAGGGCGGCGGTGCGGTGGTGTTGGGAGCAGAGCTCCGGCGAGGGAGAGGCGCAAGGGGGTGGGGGACTAGCTTCAGGAGGTCCCGGGGCAGCTACTTATAGGGAGGAAGAGATAAGGGAGGGGCGCAAGGCCGAGGGCCACGGCGGCGTGGAGGGGTCGGCCGCGCAAATGGCTCGGGCGGGCGGCGGCAGGCACGTGGTGGCGCGAGGAGAGGCCACGGGGGCGGGCTAGGGCGGAGAGCAGGGCTAGGGCGGCGCATGGGAGCGAGGGGGCAAGGGGGCTGCACTGCAGTGGTCGAAAACCAAGGAACGGCGGCGGCGGCGCAGAAAACAGAGGAGCAGAAGGACTGCCAGAGGAAGAAGAAGGGTGAGGATAGGCGCCAAGGACTTGTTTGCTAAATACAAAAACTTTAAGGGCCTGAATGTAAAGTTAAATTTCCCACTGTTACAGGGTTCTAATGGAAAATGACCAAAATAGAAAATGTATAACTTTTCAAGCTCTACAACATTGCTTTAGGGTTTGAATTCAAAAACTCAAAGAATACATATTTATTTTGATAACTTGGACTAAATTTGAACTTTATAAGGGTTTTGTCCTTCCCGGAGTAAATTTCACATACTTTTGGACTTACATGCAAGTTTTCAAAACTGTCATGATGGCTAACATTCTTACATGTAAACCCTTAGTAAATCTTGAAGGTTACTTTTGCAACTCATGCATCTTGCACAAAAGGACTCATATTTTTATAAAATTACACATAAGGTCTTATTTCTACAAATACATCCAACCTTATACATTTCAACACATGCATTACATTTCATACCTATTATGGTACAATTTGACATCTAGGGTGTCACAGCCTCCCCCCCTAAAAAGGAATCTCGTCCCGAGATTCGAAAGCAGAAAGAATCAGACGATTAGGTTTGGGTATTGGCTTGAAGGAAGTTTAGGAAATTTTGTTGAAGATAAGATTCTGTTTCCCAAGTTGCTTCTTCTTCGGTGTGGTGATCCCACAAAATCTTGTACATCTTAATCGTCTTTCTCCTGGTGACTCTTTCCTTGGTATCCAAGATTTGAATCGGTTGCTCGGTGTAAGATAGATCAGGTTCAATCTCAATGGCGGTGGTTTCAATGATCTCCGTAGGTACTTTAATACATTTCTTGAGTTGAGAGACATGGAAGACATCGTGAATGGCAGCCAATTGAGATGGAAGGCGAATTTTGTAAGCCCCGGGGCCACAGACCTTAAGAATCTCAAAGGGTCCAACATACCGTGGTGCTAACTTCCCCTTTATGCCAAAACGCTGAACACCCTTGGTAGGAGATACTCGGAGATAGATAAAATCTCCTGCTTGGAATTGCAGAGGCTTCCTTCTTTTATCTGCATAGCTTTTCTGTCTGGACTGAGCTATTTTAAGGTTGGCTTGAATAATCTTGACCTTATCTTCGGCTTTGACAACTAGGTCTGGTCCAAAGATTTTGCGTTCACCGGTCTCGGACCAACTCAAAGGAGTTCGACATCTGCGACCGTATAGCGCTTCAAAAGGAGCCATCTGAAGGCTAGATTGATAACTGTTGTTATAAGAGAATTCAGCCAGAGCAAGACATTTGTCCCAGCTTGTACCATAATGAATAATACATGCTCGGAGCATGTCTTCAAGAATTTGGTTGACTCGCTCAGTCTGTCCATCAGTCTGGGGATGATATGCAGAGCTTCGAATCAGTTTGGATCCAAGAGCAGACTATAGTTGTTCCCAGAAGCGTGCAATGAATTGTGCCCCCCGATCAGAAATAATAGTCTTAGGGACACCATGCAACCGAACAATTTGATCCAGATAGACTTCGGCATACTTCTTAGCTGAGTAAGTGGTATGCACAGGAAGAAAATGAGCTGTTTTAGTAAGTCTATCGATAATTACCCATATGGAGTCATGTTTTTGGGAGGTGTTAGGAAGACCAACGATAAAATCCATACTAATGTCTTTCCATTTCCATGACGGAATAGGTAATGGCTGAAGTGTACCAGATGCCTTGAGATGATTGGCTTTGACTTTCTGGCACGTATCACACTCAGATACATATTTAGCAATCTCTCTCTTCATTCTGGTCCACCAAATATTCTGTCGTAGATCTTGATACATTTTGGTGCTACCAGGATGAATAGAGAATTTGGATAGATGGGCTTCATCAAGGATTTGTCTACGCAGGGAATGGTCTTTAGGTACAACAATACGATTGTTGAACCATAGAACTCCTTGATGATCGGTGTGAAAACACTTATATTTGGCTTCTCCCAGGGATAACTTTGATTTGATAATTTTGATACCCTCATTATGTAGTTGAGACATGATGATTTTATCCTGAAGGGTAGACTCGATCGATAAAAGAATCAGACTACCTTGAGGAATGATTTCCAAATTGAGTTTCCTCATCTGATTGCAGAGAGTGTCACTGATGGTTGCTATGGATAAACAGTGACAATGTGCCTTGCGGCTAAGGGCATCCGCAACTACATTGGCCTTGCCAGGATGGTAATGTACCTCAAGATCATAGTCTTTAATCAGTTCTAACCAGCACCTTTGCCTCATATTTAGGTCAGCTTGGGTAAAAATATACTTGAGGCTCTTATGGTCAGTGTAGATGTTACACTTAGCACCCATAAGATGATGTCTCCAGATCTTGAGAGCATGAATAACAGCTGCCAATTCAAGATCATGTGTTGGATAATTTCGTTCATGGTTCCGAAGTGCTCGGGATGCATAAGCAATGACTCGGTTGTTTTGCATAAGAACACAACCAAGGCCAGTTCCCGAAGCATCATAGTAGACATCAAAAGGCTGAGTATTATCTGGTTGAGCCAGCACTGGGGCAGTTGTTAGAAGCTTCCTCAAAGTATGAAATGCTTCATCACATTTATCGTCCCACTGATATTTAACTTCTTTCTTAAGTAGCTCAGTCATAGGCTTAGCTATCTTAGAGAAATCTGGAATGAATCGGCAATAATACCCTGCCAATCCAAGGAAACTTCGAATTTGATGGACTGAAGTTGGGGGCTTCCAATCTATAACTTCCTGGACTTTAGTTGGATCAACCGATATGCCTTCACTAGAGATAGTGTGTCCCAAAAATTTCACGCTATCCAGCCAAAATTCACATTTTGAGAATTTGGCATAAAGACGATGATCACGTAATCGCTGAAGAACGATATGTAAGTGACTGGCATGGTCTTCATTATTTTTGGAATATATAAGAATATCGTCGATGAAGACCACGACGAATTTATCGAGTTCCAGCATAAAAACTGAATTCATGAGATACATGAAATATGCCGGGGTGTTAGTAAGCCCAAAAGACATAACCAGATATTCATATAACCCATATCTGGTCGAAAAAGCCGTCTTTGGAACGTCACATGGCTTGATTTTGATCTGATGATAGCCAGAGCGTAAGTCAATTTTTGAGAAGACTTTAGCTCCAGCTAATTGATCGAACAAAATATCAATGCGGGGCAGTGAGTACTTATTTTTGATAGTGACCGCATTGAGTGGACGATAATCAACACATAGCCTTAGGCTATTGTCCTTCTTTTTGACGAAGAGAGCGGGACAACCCCAAGGTGACGCACTTGGGCGTATAAAACCTTTATCAAGAAGATCTCGAAGTTGAATTTTAAGCTCGGCCAATTCGTTTGGGGGCATACGATATGGCCTCTTTGAAATAGGAGCGGTGCCCGGTTGAACTTCAATAATGAACTCGATGTCTCTGTCTGGTGGCATCCCAGGCAAGTCGTCTGGAAAGACATTGGGATATTCATAGACTACAGGGATATCTTTTACTTTGACATCTGTGATGGCATAAGTACAAGAGTGCAAATACTCTTGCTGAGGCAGATAGAGGATAATAGCTTCTTGATGTGGTGAGTTAATCTCAATAACTCGGGAAGAGATGTCTAACAGTACTTCATGTTCTGTCATCCAATTTATCCCGAGTATAACATCAATACCCTCTAGATTTAGCAGTACTAAATCAGTTTTGATTAGTTTACTGCCAAACTGAATTGGCACACTTTTAACCATTTGGTTAGAAGTAATCTTTCCTACAGGGTTAGAAATCATATATGACCCTTTAGTAGAACAGAGATCAAGTCCTATTCGGGTACCACAGTTGTTACTGATGAAACTATGAGTTGCTCCAGAATTGAATAATATAACAACTGGTTTATGGTGTATAAAGAATGTACCCGACATAATAGGAGCTCCATCCGGAAGTTCTGCAAGGGTAGTGAAGTTAATTTGTCCTTGCCGGACTTGCATCATCAGCCTCTTACCCTTGTTCTGGTCATTCTGACTGGAACTCTGCCCTTGATTAGGTTTCTTGGGCTGCGAACAATCTTTGATGAAGTGATCCGCACTTTCGCAATTGAAACCATGATAGGTGCTGCTTCTCTGTTGGACTTGTTGAACATTTGGCCGTGGGCCAAATTGTTGTGGTTGTTGCAGAAGTACAGGAGGTTGATACTCTCCTTGTTGTTGGGGCGGCCTGAAAGCTAGTCTGCCGATCAGGGTATTTTGCTGTGGCGCTCTAGGCGATACATTCGGAACCAACTGATACTGCGGGGGTTGAATGCTTGCAGGTCCAGTGGAGATCCTTTGCTTCTTTTCGGCACGGTGTGCCGTAATGCAATCCTCCTGAGTCAAAGCCATGTTAACCAGCTCAATGAAAGTATTCGCCTTGATAAGATTCAGATGTTCTTTGAGCTTAGTATTCAAACCTCGACGAAAACAATCTTGCTTCTTGGCATCATTATCAGCCTGATAGCCCGCATACTGACACAGCTGATTAAAAGCCTGTGCATACTGCAGTACGGTGCGGGTGCCTTGAGTAAGTACCAAGAACTCATTCAGTTTCCGCTCCATCAGCCCTTCAGGTATATGATGTGCCCTGAAGGCATTACGGAATTCTTCCCAGGAGGTAACATGGCCATCAGTTTGCATAGCACAATAATTATCCCACCAGATACGGGCAGCTCCGCGTAATTGTTGGGCAGCGAAATGAGCCTTGTTGGAGTCCGCACATGGAATCGTAAGAAGAGCAAACTTAGATTCAATGGTGCGGAACTAAGCATCGGCATCCAAGGGCTCCTCCGCTTTGCTGAACAGCGGGGGCTGAGTACTGAGGTAATCTTGATAGGTTGCTACCAGAGGTTCATCACGACCTCGTGACTGCTGGTGTTGTTGATTCTGCTGTGCTTGTACCAATAGGTTGAGAAGTTCAGTTTGCCGAGCCATAACCTCGGCTAGATGTGAAAGTGGTAGGGATGGTTGTTGGGAATTGCTGGACTGATCTGCCCGGAAACCTGTCGGGGTTTCACGTGTGGCTCCAACCATCTGAAACAAAAATTCAGATGATAAAATTTATTTACCCTGCTGAAGACCTACAAGGTAAATAGGACGAGACACTGATTCAGATACAGCAAGGGCTGGAAAGCAGAAAGATACTTAAGATACTTGACCAACACTACCACAAAAATCCCGTTAACCACACCAAAGATCAACAACCTACCATACATCCTTAGAAGAACCAAAACACACATTGTATTCATGCATTTGATGATGAGTTATGCATGCACGTTCTACTCGTCCTCTCAATCCAAAATAACTGCCAAATATCTTTGGACTTACGTAGTTAATTTCGGTGGCTTTATACATACGTCTCTCACTATTAACTAGTCGATAAACCCTATCCGTCCTAGTTTCGTATTCGTGGTTAGTGTACCTGCAGAAAACCACAATATATATCCAATGAACCTTTCATGCCAGCATGTAATGAAAGCGTTCCCATTCATTACTGTTCACTATAGAAACAGCATCTGTACAATTACCGCCGTACAGACAACGTTAGCATACGTTATCGAAACAACGTATTCACGGGGGTACCGCAAAATGCGGGGGTATGAACAACGATCGCCATACCCTGCGCCGAACCATATACTCCCAATGTAGTCAACCTAAGTTGGTACATTGGCAGCATCTCAAGTAGGCCACTGCTTGAGAAACAGCGTTCGGTTCGCATCACCGACGGGAAGGCCAAGCTCCCTCAGTTGGCTGAGTATCCTTACCTCCTTACCTCACCATCGAAGATGTCATTACAGAATATAAGGTTGGGTTGTGCATGAATTTAAGTTTTGACAGAAAAGTAATGCTGGTAGTTAGGGTTGTATATATATATATATAGCCACCTCTATTTCCCTCATTAAACATTACCCTAGGGCTTTACGTACTAAGCCCTATCCTTAACGAAACCAACGTAGTTTTGCCAAATATTTTGTTGGTCAAACTTTTATACTGAAAATATTTTTAAGGTAAAATGTAACTCCAGGGTAACCTTATAGCTCTGATACCAGCTGTGGCAGAACCAACCTGAATTATACCGGCTCAAGTACGTGAGTCCATTCCTGAGGGCTCCAACGTGCTTCAAACGGTATAATCCCTTGGCCTGTCGGGTAACGTCCGATACACAGGATCAAATAAGGTTACCTCACACGAAGGTGAGTCCAGAGATACAATCACCATCACAATTTACATAACAGGGAATTACATTACAAGAGTTTATAAAAGTAGTACAAAGTTTCAAACTTAGAGAAAACAATACAAACTGTTTAAGCTATGATTTTTAGCAGCGGAAAACATACGCGATGATCTACAGCACGTCGACAAGACGGATGTCATGCTAGGCCCGGGCACGACATCACTCGGTATCATCAATGTTGGCCGAAGACGGATCCCATTCCACGGACCAACCTTCTGAAAGAGCACAGGGCCAAGGCAGGGAAGAGTAGGGTTTTCCAGACATTACCTGCAAAACATGTAACTAGCAAGACTGAGTATACTAATACTCATCAAGACTTACCCGGGATTGGGTATACTTTAGCCCATAACTAGACTTATGAAGGCTGATAATAGTTCTGGGTTTAGTTTTAGCTGAAAAGCAACTAAGAGTAGATCCTTATTTTCAACTTTTAGCTTTCAAGTTCTATGTGATTATCCATTCTAGATAAGCACTTATAACTAAGCAAGCAAGGTAGAGCTCTTTATCTCAACCATCAGTATTACTCATCATATAGTTGCTCTTGTTATTTTGTGTGATAAAGGGATTAAGTAGTCTCAATCATCGTGAGAGGCGGATGATTCTGAATCGAATTTAACCTTGCAAGGTAAACCTAACTCACACGCTTGGAACACCAAAGGGTCGTTTTGAAGCAACCGTTTGCCTTTCATTCCGACTCGTGGATCAGATCCACCACAAGTGACTGCAGGAACATACGCACTTCCAAAGTGCAGGACATACGTCTGTAGCATGACTACAAAACCCGTATTCCTGGTTGCCCTTGCAACACGTATTTCCTCAATCGAATCAAGTAACCAGAAGAACCAAATACATATGGTGGGAGGTATGTCCACTCCTCGGGCCGATTGGTTAGTAGGCTTACCGCTTACCATATTTCGCGGCATGTGGTTAGTACTTTCAAACGCTTAACCCCGATCGGCACACACCGCGACCTTATGATTTTCAACAACACAGACGGGGTATCACCTCAACCATGATACCTCATAAAACTCCCGTCAGTCATCCTTATAGTGATAACATGTGTGTAAACATTACAATTCCTATATCGCGCGAGTGACAGGAAATCACTCGACTTTTACCGGTCCTATTTAGCAGAGCAGCTAGTCGGACTCAAGTGCTAATATTCAATATATTGGTTTCTAGGGAAATGCAACTAGGGTTTCAAGCAATTCCTAAGAACTTAATGCATAGAATACGTAAATAGATATAGATTGCAGTGTAATAAAAATAGTAGGTTATGTCCGGGGCTTGCTTTTACTGGTGGGGCTGGAGTCAGCAAAGTTAAGATCTTCCGAACTTCAGTTCGGGGCTTCAGTTAGACTTTCGACGGCGTCTTTGGGATCTGTAGGAATTTCCACGGCTTGGTCCACGATCAGCTTGTAATTATCGTCGGCGAGAATAGTCGGGTCTACATGATATGCAAGAATATAAAATTAAGAGATGCATAGTCTTTTTATTTGATTTCACGATAAGCTGCAATCCAAAAGGTTAACACTCAAGAACTCATGGTACAAAAAGGAACCTAAGCTTTGAATCATTTATATTTAACTTATGATTATAGCATTGATTTAATTGGAAACAGAAATTAAATATTTCAAGCTTAAATTAAATTCAAAATTGAATGTGAACCCTGGATAATTAGGGTTATAATGTTTTGAAAATTTAAACACAGATCAATTGCATATTTAAAGATTCTGTCCAGGAGATTTAATTAGATAAGCTGTAAAGGTATACCTAGCTAATTTTACTATAAAACAAATTAAATTGATCAACTTAAAAGAATTTAAATTACAAAACAAGATTAGGTTTGAAAATTCCACATCAAATCATACTTAATCTATAAAGATTGCATACCAAAAATCATGATCAACAAAGTTAACATGTAGGAACTGTGGATATTACACTCTCTTATCTTAGATTGAACATAGATTCAAAAATATTTAGTTTCGTATCAAACTTACTTAATAGAAGTTGTAGAGTTCAAAATCTAGTTTCCAACAAAACTGGTTTTGCAATTTTTGGAATTTCCTACAATTTTCTATTGAATTTACAAGTCAGCAATACCACTCACATGAAATAACAAACATTTTTACACAGAGGTCCTCAACCAACACTGTTTCTATGAGTCTAAAACTTGCAGAAAACCCCCTGAACTTCTCTGTCTTTACACTCCTACTCCTTCTTCTCAAAATTTTACCATGAATTGCATCTAAGGAAACAAGGCTATGGTAAAGATTACAACTATATACGTGCAAAGACATCCTAGAATCAAATCATAAATCTTTTATTAGCATAAAACAAAGGTAGCAAGATACCAAAGCTAGAGGGCTTGGCTAGGCTTCAAAAATTTACACAAAGCTATCCATAACACATATATCATATGTTCCAAGTTTGGGCTTCAACTCTCTTATAGATCAAAAGATCTAAATAAAACATCCTTTTGCTTCTATTTAAAACACAGCATAAACTATACACTTTCACAGCATGGTCACAACATAAAAGTGATAGAGTTTGAAATAAAGATGCAGACCCAACTAGTTTTATATTTTTCTGAATTTTCTATGCTTTCCTATGAATTTTCAAAGTTCAGCACATTGGAAAGGAGAAAGAATCAAAATCTTTCATACAGACCCTCGGAAAAAGTTGAATCCTCGCAGATACGTCCTTCTGCCATGGCCGGCCGAGGCAAGCTCGGTTTGGCTCAAATCCGGCGAAGGAAGAGCTCGGATGGCAAGGGGAAGGGGATGGGGAGTGAGAGGGCACCGAGACGCACTCGTTTGAAGGCTTGGCCGGGCTTGGGGAGGTTGGGAAGGAGATCGCCGGCGTGAAGCCGAAGGGCGGCGGTGCGGTGGTGTTGGGAGCAGAGCTCCGGCGAGGGAGAGGCGCAAGGGGGTGGGGGACTAGCTTCAGGAGGTCCCGGGGCAGCTACTTATAGGGAGGAAGAGATAAGGGAGGGGCGCAAGGCCGAGGGCCACGGCGGCGTGGAGGGGTCGGCCGCGCAAATGGCTCGGGCGGGCGGCGACAGGCGCGTGGTGGCGCGAGGAGAGGCCACGGGGGCAGGCTAGGGCGGAGAGCAGGGCTAGGGCGGCGCATGGGAGTGAGGGGGCAAGGGGACTGCACTGCAGTGGTCGAAAACCAAGGAACGGCGGCGGCAGCGCAGAAATAAGAGGAGCAGAAGGACTGCCAGAGGAAGAAGAAGGGTGAGGATAGGCGCCAAGGACTTGTTTGCTAAATACAAAAACTTTAAGGGCCTGAATGTAAAGTTAAATTTCCCACTGTTACAGGGTTCTAATGGAAAAAGGACCAAAATAGAAAATGTATAACTTTTCAAGCACTACAACATTGCTTTAGGGTTTGAATTCAAAAACTCAAAGAATACATATTTATTTTGATAACTTGGACTAAATTTGAACTTTATAAGGGTTTTGTCCTTCCCGGAGTAAATTTCACATACTTTTGGACTTACATGCAAGTTTTCAAAACTTTCATGATGGCTAACATTCTTACATGTAAACCCTTAGTAAATCTTGAAGGTTACTTTTGCAACTCATGCATCTTGCACAAAAGGACTCATATTTTTATAAAATTACACATAAGGTCTTATTTCTACAAATACATCCAACCTTATACATTTCAACACATGCATTACATTTCATACCTATTATGGTACAATTTGACACCTAGGGTGTCACAGCTGGCCGACCAGCCGCGGTCGCTGCCGCGAAAATCGCCGACGCGCGTCACCTTTCCTTTCCCTTTTTGCTCCCCTTTTCTTTTCCCCATTTTCTTTTCTTCTCCTCCCCTTTTCTTTTTCCATTTCTTTTCCTCCCTTTTCTTTTTCCTTTTCCCTCCCCTTCCTTTCTCCTCCCCTCTCCTCTCCCTTTCCCCTGCTCCTGAGCACCACCCGGCCTCCGGCTTCCGAGCCACGCCGCCTCCCTTCCCTCGCGCACGCGCCTGCTCCTGGCCGACCCCACCTGCGTCGCGCCCACGCGCTCGCCCGAGCGCCGCTCTCACCCTCAACCTTGGCCGCGCGCCGGCCCTGCACGCGCCGCGCGCGAGCCCTGCCCCGGTCGTGCCGCGACGCACGCGCACGCGCAACGCGTGGCCGTGCGCCGTGCCGTGCCGCCCATCGCCCGCACCCCACCCCTGGCCCGCACCTCGCCGCGCCGTGCGCGCACGCGCGCGTGGCCGCGACGCCCGTCGCCTGCCGCGCCACCCGTCGCCCCCGCCGCGCGCGCTGCCGCTTCAACTGCCACTGTGCCGGCACAGCCCCCCCCCCCCCCACGTGCGACGCCCCGGCGCCCTCGCCACCATGCCACACCACGACGGCCGCGAGCGGCCAAACGCCATTAATGGCCGCCCGCGGAGCCGCCAGCCGAACCCCCGCCTCACCGCGTCGGCCGCCTATAAATAGGACCGAGGGGCACCCCGGCACCCCCACAACCGCCGCTGCACGCCCAGCCCCCGCCTCCATTGCCCTAGCGCCGCCCCCGCCGTGCTCCTGAGGCCGTCGCCGCCTGCCCCATCGTCCCACCTCCACACGCCACCCCGGCCCGAGGTAAGGCCGGGAACCAATTCCCCTTGCCCCCCTCTCCCTCATCCCCCTACCCCGGGCCGCCCTTGGGCCCTGGCCGGCCGAAGTGGCCGCCGCCGCCGCCCCTTTCCCCTTCCTCTGTTTCGGTCACGGGGGGGGGGGGGGGAGGAAGAACAGGGCAAATATGCCCAATACCCCCTGCCTGGTTCTCGTTTCCAAATGAGGACCCACCTATTTACTTCCTTTTTGCAAAAGAAACCCTGCTCTTTCTAGCATTTCAAACCAAACCCCTCCATTACATAAAACTACATATACCCGACACCCTTTAGCATACCCTGAGTATTTCTAGGGTTCGCAAATAGGTCCTTACTCCCTCCGGATAATTACGAATAAGCCCCTGGACCCCTGTTTAACCCCTGAACCCTCTTTAGCTCGTTATTTTATGCGCCAAACGAGCTCCGATTGACCCGAAACTTTACCACACCCTTTCTAGTATAGTCTAACCATGCCATTAAGAAACCACCCAAAAATATTACCCCTATCGCCATAACTAAATTATTTCCGATTCAAGCTCAACGATAAAAGCTTTTAGTTCTTTCGCTTGATTGTGTGCCTGTTTGCTGGCGTCGTAGGACACGGAGTGTACGAGGAAGGTCTCGACTGTGATCAAGCGAACGAGGACCAGTTTTGCGACACCGAACCCGAGGGACAGTGCTTCTATCAGGACCTCCCGCAAGGACTTGATGATGGCAAGTTCAATCCCGCCCTTTGACGCATGTTTCTGTCCTAGTTTTTATAAACACAACCCAGTGGCCTATTTTATAAAATTGCATGGTTTTGCTTGCTGAAAATATGGTAGGATAGCCACCCTTGTTTGTGATAACCATACCTTGACAACCTGGTTTTATAAAGAAAGTGTGTGTGTGGGGGGGGATGGGATAAAATGTGGTTTTGAAAGACGAGTCAGACGGGATGGATGGCATTTCCATGTGAATTGCCGTTGGTGTGCTCGTACCTGTGTGGTTGAGCGAGGAAGGGAGATATCCATCTTGTCACCCCTAAGGACCGAGTTGATGTGTCATCTCACCTAGCTTCCTGTCGTGCAAACCACTTGACCGTTGTATGGGCAACGGCTTAGCATAAATCCCACTAGTTAGTCTGAGAGCCATCAGGAGAGCTGAGAGCAACGGGTGATCAAGGAGAAGGGATAAGATCTGTGTGACTTATGCCCCGGTTAAACCTCGGAGATAGGTCGAATGACCCCTTGATGGATCCCGTGGTGGCTAGTCAGGTCTAGCTAAGGTGGGTAACGGCTTTGTTGGGATCTTCACCGACACTAAGGTGATCATGCTGTGGTACCCCACCTGTGGGTAAAGTTGCACACCTCTGCAGAGTTAAAATCTATTCGAATAGCCGTGCCCACGGTATTGGGCAAGTTATGGTGTGGTCACATAACTAGTGTTTCTCTCCGGGAATGGTTGGACTGGTGTGGGTTGTTTGGAAAGTGTACGGCAGTTGTGCCGTGAGCTACGGCGGACGGGGAGTCCGGTAGCAGCTTAAAACTTGGATCCTGTGTGGATCAACATCATGTGCTCCTTGGTACTAGAAGACTTGTTGTGAAAATGTTTTTAAACGAACCGTTGCATACAACCGAGTTTTCCGCAAATGAACCATAACCTTATCCTTGGATTGCCCTGTGCATTGATTTCTGTCATACCCCCCCTCCGTGGGTGTGATTGGACTTGCTGAGTATGTTTGTACTCACCCCATTCTTACTTTTTACAGCAGAAGACCCAGACTACCTCCTTGAAGACGTCGAGTAGGGTTTCGTCCTGCACCCAGTCTTGCCTGTGGTTAGGGCCACCGCTGGAGTTCCGCATGGCACAAGACTCTGATGACCCTCTTTTCGTAGCAGATATAGTAGTGTGGGTTTTAGTTGTAATCCTCGCGATAGTGGCGCTTCACTGCCCATTACCGCGTAGAGTTGTACGGTGATGTACCATCTGATGTAATAAAAGTGTTATCAGCCTCCTGGGACTGATAAAGCATCACTTTTAAGTCTACCCTGATGGGAGGATGCTTCATGTGGTATCAGAGCCGTAGGCTGGCCGTAGGACGTGACCCTAGGAGCGAGACCCTTTTTCAGGCCCCAGGACTTGTTCTGATTTAGCTCTTCACTCACCACTGGTTCTTGCCTTGTTCCATATGGCTGACAATGGATGGGTTGACGGAATCTGCCACGCAGAACCCGGCCTTCCTAAGTTATTGATACTCAGCTTGGAACGCATCAGAGTTATGGAACCACCAGAGTATGCTTACCGATAATACATCTCCAAGGGCATCCTTCGGTGCGACATGATGGTCTTTGTAGGAAAAAGCACTCGCTACCCTGATGTGGACCCCTGGTTCATCTCCACCTCTGGTTTCTGATTCCCTGACACTTACCGAAAGGCCGCCTGTAAAGCCCTGCGACGATTGCGTGTGATCTACAAGCACCACCTTCAGCGGACTCCTATGGGATTTTTCCCACCTACTGAAGGAAGAGGACGCACTTGGATTGCCCGGATGAGAGGACTCGGAAGAGAAGAAGAAGACCTAGAAGATACGGTCTCCCGCCTATCCATCTACCTTACCGGCTTGGATGAACTCTACCGTGAACAGGCGGCACAACTGAAGCAGCTAATCCATAGGGCAGAAAAGGCAACCCAGGAACTGGAAGAACAACAGATAAGAGCCGCACGCGCCGAGTATTCCTTAGCCGCCCTCCAAGCCCAGATGCAGGAATACGAAAACCGCAGAGGAATAGGTGGATGGACAAAGGAAGAAGAGGAACCCGAGGAAACCCATTGGGATAAAGGTACTCAGACCGAAGATGAGGTGATGGATCGGTGCCTCCCAATAAAGAAGCGCCCCATCAGAATCAGGGAAGAATCCCCATGATAGGAGTAGCACTCCAAGCTAGGACCCTACCCTAATAACCACGTATCCATGGAAACTGTACCCCCATGTTGCAATAATAAATGTTATCTACTCCCTTTTGTACCTGTGCAAGATTGTTTACCTTGTCCTTGTTTTAGATGGCTGAGGAAGGATGGACCCAGGGCAATTGCCAAGGTGCACCTGGCTTTCCCAGCCTTTTGATCAACGCCCTAGAAAGCCTTGGCATCATGGAACGCCCAAGGTACTACAGCAGAGAGTATGAACACCATGGTACCCTCCACTGCAGGGTGATCCTGGTCATCGCCAGGAGCAACCGCTACCCCGACATCCAGCCGTGGCGAGTGACTGCCACAGGGTTTAGGCACCAGGACACCTACCCCTTGACCGTCAGAAAAGCACTCCGTTATTTATGCCGGATTTTTGAAGGACACCTCGCCGCCACACCAGTGAGGTTCTTCCCGCCGGCCATCAGAACCCCAGTTTGGGAAGCACGCATGAGGAGTCTGGAATGACGCCGCCATGAAGAAGGCCCTCTGTACCAAGTGGCTACTTATCTAGCCGCCTTGGACCAACTCTTTGATGAGCAAGCCAACCTTCTGAGAGAACAGACCCATCGAGCCGAGCAAGCAGAGCTCGCAGTGAGACTGCAGCAGATCCGAGCCGCCCAAGCCGAGGCAAGGGCCGCAGCCACGGTCAGCAGCGAAGCAGTCGCCCAAGAGAGCCTCAGGCAGGCCCGAGACCGGCGTATGCAAGAATGGACCCAAAGTGGAACACCAGTCCTGGCAATTGGAGAAGACCATGTTTTACTCGGGACACCCGTCATAGGATGGGGACCTCTCTTTGGAAACACACAAGCCCCACCCGAGAACCCTGAAAGTTCTGCTGCCGCCGTTGAAAGGGATGCTGCAGCGCAACCCTTGACAGATGGGAATCCAGAGAACGGCGAACAAGGATTACTCACACCCCCCGCCCCAGAAGAAGGCACGCCCCACGAGTAAAGTAACTGATGCCACCCTAGTGATGTACACCCAGCCTCTTTTGCTTAAGTCGTGCCCTTAGGCATGACCCCGGACGAGTAGTACGAGACCTAGTCTTACCCCCAAGCTATACCCTGTGGCAGTAATGAAGTTGTTTGTGATGCTGTGTCTGGTTTGTTGTGTGCTGCTTGTTTATGTGACTACTGGCAGAAGGTAGATTCTGCCTTATATACGAATTAAACAACTTAAACATCACATAATCGTAACCCCACTCTACCCAATCAACAGATGGCTCCCCGGAGCGTTGCGAGGGCCTCCCGTAGCCGGAACCCCGCAGCCGCTGGTGCCGAAGCGCAGCCTGTTTGACAAAATCTTCCTCAGGGAGAACAGGAAGTAAGCCAGAACCGAGGAGAAAATCAAGGAGGAGAACAACTACCACCACCCCCACCCCTCAGAGACCTGGCACAGATAATCCACAACCAGACCCTCATACTAGAAACACTGGCCAACGCCCTCGTTAACCGGCAACCATGACGGCAGAACATGAATGACAAGCTGACAGCCTTTCTGAGGACCAAGCCGCCCACCTTTGCCGGATCCTGCAACCCTTTGGATGCAGACGACTGGTTACGAGTAATTCAGAGGAAACTCGAACCGTTTGAATCCCAGGACCGAGACAAAGTCCTTCTGGCAGCCCACCAACTCACCGGAATAGCATTAGCCTGGTGGGAAAATTATTGTGCCGCAGCTGAGGATGCCTCTACCATCACTTGGGAGGAATTCGTGAAGCAGTTCCGCCGTTATCACATCCCTTCGGCCACCATGAAGCGCAAAGCGGATGAATTCCACGCACTGCAGCAAGGAAGCATGACGGTGGAAGAGTACACTCACCGGTTCATAGAGTTGGCCCGATATGCACCGGAGGAAGTGAACGACGATGACAAGAAACAAGACATGTTCAAGAAGGGACTGAACCCAGAACTCCGGACCTTGCTTACCCCTCAGATCTATCCTGACTTCAATACCCTGATGAACAAGGCCATCCTTACGGAAAGGGCCAAAACCGAAGAGAGGAAGGATAACAAACGCAAATTCCTGGAAAGTAAGGCCCGCCAACAGGACCGTTCCTAAAAGCCGAGAAACTTTAGCTACACTGCACCAAGATCTCAGGCCCCAATGCAGTATAGGACTCAGTCCCAAGTGACAGGACCACGGGCCCCTGACACGCAGCTTAGGAGCCAGAATACCATGAGAGCCCCGCAGAGCAACGCAAGCCTGGTCGTCTCCGACAACAACAATGTTAGGGCCTGTTTCAACTGCCGTGAGACAGGGCATTTCATTGCCAATTGCCCTTATGCCAAGAATAAGCCGGCTACATCAGTCTTCTCCAACACGGTGAATGGACCCAGACCAGCCCTGACCGGTGCCAAGCGAGTACCCATCCACAACAACGACAACAGTCAGCAAATGAAGCAGCCCCAGCAATCATTCGGATGGGCCCGCGTCAATCACATCGACGCGCAGGAGGCTCAAGGAGCTCAGGGCATAGTGCTCGGTGAGTACCTAGTCAACTCAGCTCTGGCAACAGTACTATTTGATTCTAGAGCATCGCACTCGTTCATATCCTCAAGTTTTGTGGAAGAACACAAAATACCTACAGTACTACTAAAAACACCCCTATTGACCCGGACGCCTGGAGGCGACATCAAATGTCAACTAGGTTGTCCACGGGTAAGGATCAATCTAAGTGGGGTAGAATTTCTAGTAGACTTGGTAGTACTTAAGGCTAGAGGAATAGACGTGATCCTTGGAATGGATTGGTTAAGCCAACACAATGGCCTCATCGGCTGTACCGATAGAGTGGTACGCCTAACAAACCCCGAAGGAATACAAGTAATCTGCCATACCCGGGAAAGTGAGTTTAACCCAATGGTGTTTAGCATGGAAGCCAAGCCCTTAGAAGGAGTCCCGGTAGTAAACGAATACCCAGATGTCTTCCCCGAAGAACTTCCCGGTATGCCCCCGGACAGGGATATAGAGTTCGTCATAGACCTTATCCCTGGAACCTCCCCTATAGCCAAGAGACCCTATAGGATGGCGGCCTCCGAGTTGACGGAATTAAAGAAGCAACTAGAAGAACTGCAATGAATTGGCTTCATCAGACCAAGCTCGTCGCCATGGGGAGCTTCAGTTCTGTTTTTCAAGAAGAAAGATGGGAGTATGAGGTTGTGTGTGGATTACCGAGCACTGAACGAGGTTACCATTAAGAATAAGTACCCCCTCCCCAGGATTGATGACCTTTTCGATCAGCTAAAAGGAGCCAAGTACTTTTCCAAGATCGATCTAAGATCAGGATATTTTCAGCTCAAGATTAGAGAAAGTGACATCCCTAAGAAAGCTTTTGTCACCCGCTACGGGCAGTTCGAGTTCACCGTAATGTCCTTCGGACTAACCAATGCCCCTGCCTACTTTATGAACCTCATGAATAAAGTATTTATGGACGAGCTGGATAAGTTTGTCGTAGTCTTTATTGATGACATACTTATCTACTCCAAGAGTATTCAGGAACATGAGCAACATCTGCGGGTAGTATTGGAAAAGCTGAGAATACATAGGATATATGTCAAGTTTAGCAAATGTGAATTCTGGCTGGAAAGAGTAGATTTCCTTGGTCACATTCTGACCGCAGAAGGCGTAGCAGTGGATCCAGAGAAGGTCGAAGCAGTTTCCAACTGGCAGCGACCGACTAATGTTAGTGAAATCAGAAGTTTTCTTGGATTAGCCGGGTACTATCGGAGATTTATTGAGGGATTCTCCAAGATAGCCCAACCCATGATGGAACTTCTTAAGAAGGAGAAGAAGTTCGCCTGGACAGAATCTTGTGAAAGAAGTTTTCAAGAATTGAAGCAAAGGTTGACAACCACCCCAGTGCTGACCCTACCGGATATTCATCGGAACTTTGTCATTTATTGTGACGCATCCCGACAAGGATTAGGGTGTGTGCTGATGCAAGACGGGAAAGTCATTGCATATGCTTCCTGCCAACTCAGGACTCATGAGCGGAACTATCTGACCCATGATTTGGAATTTGCAGCCGTAGTGCATGCCCTTAAGATTTTGAGACATTACTTGATTGGAAATAAGTGTGAAATTTACACCGACCATAAGAGTCTGAAGTATATCTTCACCCAGCCAGATTTGAACTTAAGGCAAAGAAGATGGTTGGAGTTGGTCAAGGACTACAATTTGGAAATTCATTATCACCCCGGGAAAGCAAATGTGGTAGCCGATGCCTTAAGTCGGAAATCCTATGGGCCCAAAGATGACATCTACGCGAGGAAATGGTACGATTAAATGTGCACATTATTCCTCAAGGTTCCAGCCATGTGCTAAACGTCCTATCAACACTAGAGGATAGAATTAGAGAGGCTCAAAGCTCGGATCAGGAGTTAATAAAGATCTGCAAACAAACTGGAGAAAACAAAGCACCGGGTTTCAGAGTGGACGATAAGGGAGCATTATGGTACGAGAATAGGATTTGTGTACCCCAGAATGGAGACTTCCGGCGGATAATCATGGACGAAGCCCATAACTCGGCCTACTCCATCTACCCAGGATCCACCAAAATGTATATGGACATAAGGCAAAAGTATTGGTGGAATGGAATGAAGGCGGATATTGCACGATTTGTGGCTCATTGTGATACTTGTCAAAGGATCAAGGCCGAACATCAAAAGCCAGCAGGATTATTGCAACCCCTACCCATTCCGGTTTGGAAATGGGATGAGATAGGAATGGACTTTGTGGTAGGCCTACCTAGAACACAGAAGGGACACGATTCCATATGGGTAATAGTGGACCGACTCACTAAATCGGCTCATTTCATACCCGTACGAACTAATTACGGTGGAGAAAAGCTGGCAAAGCTTTATGTGGAAAACATAGTAAAATTACATGGAGTGCCTAGCAAAATTGTCTCAGATAGAGGAACTCAATTCACCTCTAGGTTTTGGAAAAGCTTGCATCAAGCCATGGGCACCAAGTTAGATTTCAGCTCCGCATATCACCCACAGATGGATGGTCAAACCGAGAGGGAAAATCAGATTATGGAGGATATGCTGAGAGCATGCGTCCTGACCTATGGAAAGGACTGGGAGTAGAGTCTGCCTTATGCAGAATTCTCGTACAACAATAGTTACCAAGCCAGCTTGGGCATGTCACCATTCGAAGCTCTCTATGGAAGAAAGTGCAAAACTCCCCTAATGTGGTCGGAGGTTGGAGAACGTGCCCTAGTAGGACCCGCGCTTATAAAAGAAGCAGAAGAAAAAGTAGCGGAGATCCACGAGAAATTGAGAGCGGCTCAATCCTGACAAAAGAACTATGCAGACAAGAAAAGGCGAGAAATAAGTTTCAACCCAGGAGATTTTGTTTATCTCAAGGTCTCACCTATTCGAGGGACCCGAAGGTTTCAAGTACAAGGAAAGCTAGCCCCTTGGTACATTGGGCCGTACCAAGTTCTGAAGAAAGTCGGAGCCGTAGCGTATCGATTGGAGCTACCTAGAGAAATGGTAGATATACACCCAGTGTTTCACGTCTCGCAATTAAGAGGGTGTTTGAGAGTACCCGAGGAAGAACACGTGCCGGTGGAAATAATAGATCTGCAGCCAGATCTGCGATACCAGGAAGTACCAATCAAAATTCTGGACACTGTCACTAGGAGGACAAGAAACTCCAAAGTACGGATATGCAGGGTTCAATGGAGCAGACATGGAGTAGAGGAAGCAACTTGGGAACGCGAGGAGGCTCTAAAGAAGGAGTTTCCCCATCTGTTTAAGAACCAGTCGAATCTCGAGGACGAGATTCATTTTAAGTGGGGTAGGTTTGTGATGCCCTGAAAATTCACCAAATTAAATCATGCGCTATAGTGTTTCGTTTAAAAACTGCTCGTCGTCAAAACCCTAGCCCTAACCCCTTCCGACCGACACCGAACTTGACCACTGTCCCATCCCGCACCGCTCGGCGGTCCAACGACCACGCGCGACCGCCTTTCCACGATCAGCGCCGACGCGAATCTTTTTCTCCTCGCGCAGCGCGTGAATGTTGCGCGCGCGTGGCCGACCAGCCGCGGTCGCCGCCGCGAAAATCGCCGACGCGCGTCACCTTTTCTTTCCCTTTTTGCTCCCCTTTTCTTTTCCCCATTTTCTTTTCTTCTCCTCCCCTTTTCTTTTTCCATTTCTTTACCTCCCTTTTCTTTTTCCTTTTCCCTCCCCTCCCTTTCTCCCCCCCTCTCCTCTCCCTTTCCCCTGCTCCCGAGCACCACCCGGCCTCCGGCTTTCGAGCCAAGCCGCCTCCCTTCCCTCGCGCACGCGCGCGCGCCTGCTCCTGGCCGACCCCACCTGTGTCGCGCACGCGCGTGCGCCCGAGCGCCGCTCGCACCCTCACCCGTGGCCGCGCGCCGGCCCTGCCCCGGTCGTGCCACGACGCACGCGCACGCGCAACGCGTGGCCGTGCGCCGCGCCGTGCCGCCCGTCGCCCGCACCCCGCCCCTGGCCCGCAACTCGCTGCTCCGTGCGCGCACGCGCGCGCGCCCTCCCCCGCGCGTGGCCGCGCCGCCCGTCGCCAGCCGCGCCACCCGTCGCCACCGCCGCGCGCGCTGTCGCTTCCCCTGCCACTGTGCCGGCATAGCCCCCCCATGTGCGACGCCCCGGCGCCCTCGCCACCACGCCACACCACGACGGCCGCGAGCGGCCAAACGCCATTAATGGCCACCCGCGGAGCCACCGGCCGAACCCCCGCCTCACCGCCTCGGCCGCCTATAAATAGGACCGAGGGACACCCCGGCACCCCCACAACCGCCGCCGCACGCCCAGCCCCCGCCTCCATTGCCCTAGTGCCGCCCCCGCCGTGCTCCCGAGGCCACCGCCGCCCGCCCCGTCGTCCCACCTCCACACGCCACCCCGGCCCGAGGTAAGGCCGGGAACCAATTCCCCTTGCCCCCCTCTCCCTCATCCCCCTACCCCGGGCCGCCCTTGGGCCCTGGCCGGCCGAAGTGGCTGCCGCCGCCGCCCCTTTCCCCTTCCTCTATTTCGGTCACGGGGGGGGGGGGGGAGGAAGAACAGGGCAAATATGCCCAATACCCCCTGCCTGGTTCTAGTTTCCAAATGGGGACCCCCCTATTTACTTCCTTTTTGCAAAAGAAACCCTGCTCTTTCTAGCATTTCAAACCAAACCCCTCCATTACATAAACCTACATATACCCGACACCCTTTAGCATACCCTGAGTATTTCTAGGGTTCGCAAATAGGTCCTTACTCCCTCTGGATAATTACGAATAAGCCCCTGGACCCCTGTTTAACCCCTGAACCCTCTTTAGCTCGTTATTTTATGCGCCAAACGAGCTCCGATCGATCCGAAACTTTACCACACCCTTTCTAGTATAGTTCTAACCATGCCATTAAGAAACCACCCAAAAATATTACCCCTGTCGCCATAACTAAATTATTTCCGATTCAAGCTCAACGATAAAAGCTTTTAGTTCTTTCGCTTGATTGTGTGCCTGTTTGCTGGCGTCGTAGGACATGGAGTGAACGAGGAAGGTCTTGACTGTGATCAAGTGAACGAGGACTAGTTCTACGACCCCGAACCTGAGGGACAGTGCTTCGATCAGGACCTCCCGCAAGGACTTGATGATGGCAAGTTCAATCCCGCCCTTTGACGCATGTTTCTGTCCTAATTTTTATAAACACAACCCAGTGGCCTGTTTTATAAAATTGCATGGTTTTTCTTGATGAAAACATGGTAGGATAGCCACCCTTGTTTGTGATAACCATACCTTGACCACCTGGTTTTATAAAGAAAGTGTGTGTGTGTGTGGGAAGGGATAAAATGTGGTTTTGAAAGACGAGTCAGACGGGATGGATGGCATTTCCGTGTGAATTGCCGTTGGTGTGCTTGTACCTGTGTGGTTGAGCGAGGAAGGGAGATATCCATCTTGTTACCCCTAAGGACCGAGTTGATGTGTCATCTCACCTAGCTTCCTGTCGTGCAAACCACTTGACCGTTGTATGGGCAACGGCTTAGCATAAATCCCACTAGTTAGTTTGATAGCCATCAGGAGAGCTGAGAGCAACGGGTGATCAAGGAGAAGGGATAAGCTCTGTGTGACTTATGCCCCGGTTAAACCTCGGAGATAGGTCGAATGACCCCTTGATGGATCCCGTGGTGGCTAGTCAGGTCTAGCTAAGGTGGGTAACGGCTTTGTTGGGATCTGCATCGACACTAAGGTGATCGTGCTGTGGTACCCCACCTGTGGGTAAAGTTGCACACCTCTGCAGAGTTAAAATCTATTCGAATAGCCGTGCCCACGGTATTGGGCAAGTTATGGTGTGGTCACATAACTAGTGTTTCTCTCCGGGAATGGTTGGACTGGTGTGGGTTGTTTGGAAAGTGTCCGGCAGTTGTGCCATGAGCTACGACGGTCGGGGAGTCCGGTAGCAGCTTAAAACTTGGATCCTGTGTGGATCAACATCATGTGCTCCTTGGTACTAGAAGACTTGTTGTGAAAATGTTTTTAAACGAACCGTTGCATACAACCGAGTTTTTCGCAAATGAACCATAACCTTATCCTTGGATTGCCCTGTGCATTGATTTCTGTCATACCCCCCCTCCGTGGGTGTGATTGGACTTGCTGAGTATGTTTGTACTCACCCCATTCTTACTTTTTACAGCAGAAGACCCAGACTACCTCCCCGAAGACGTCGAGTAGGGTTTCGTCCTGCACCCAGTCTTGCCTGTGGTTAGGGCCACCGCTGGAGTTCCGCATGGCACAAGACTCTGATGACCCTCTTTTCGTAGCTAGTATAGTAGTGTGGGTTTTAGTTGTAATCCTCGCGTAGTGGCGCTTCACTGCCCATTACCGCGTAGAGTTGTACGGTGATGTACCATCTGATGTAATAAAAGTGTTATCAGCCTCCTGGGATGGATAAAGCATCACTTTTAAGTCTACCCTGATGGGGGGATGCTTCAGGTGGTATCAGAGCCGTAGGCTGGCCGTAGGACGTGACCCTAGGAGCGAGACCCTTTTTCAGGCCCCAGGACTTGTTCTGATTTAGCTCTTCACTCACTACTGGTTCTTGCCTTGTTCCAGATGGCTGACAATGGATGGGTTGACGGAATCTGCCACGCAGAACCCGGCCTTCCTAAGTTATTGATACTCAGCCTGGAACGCATCGGAGTTATGGAACCACCAGAGTATGCTTACCGAGAATACATCTCCAAGGGCATCCTTCGGTGCGACATGATGGTCTTTGTAGGAAAAAGCACTCGCTACCCTGATGTGGACCCCTGGTTCATCTCCACCTCTGGTTTCCGCTTCCCTGACACTTACTGAAAGGCCGCCCTTAAGCCCTGCGACGATGCGTGTGATCTACAAGCACCACCTTCAGCGGACTCCTATGGGATTTTTCCCACCTACTGAAGGAAGAGGACGCACTTGGATTGCCCGGATGAGAGGACTCGGAAGAGAAGAAGAAGACCTAGAAGATACGGTCTCCCACCTATCCATCTGCCTTACCGGCTTGGATGAACTCTACCGTGAACAGGAGGCACAACTGAAGCAGCTAATCCATAGGGCAGAAAAGGCAACCGAGGAACTGGAAGAACAACAGATAAGAGCCGCACGCGTCGAGTATTCCTTAGCCGCCCTCCAAGCCCAGATGCAGGAATACGAAAACCGCAGAGGAATAGGTGGATGGACAGAGGAAGAAGAGGAACCCGAGGAAACCCATTGGGATAAAGGTACTCAGACCGAAGATGAGGTGATGGATCGGTGCCTCCCAATAAAGAAGCGCTCCATCAGAATCGGGGAAGAATCCCCATGATAGGAGTAGCACTCCAAGCTAGGACCCTACCCTAATAACCACGTATCCATGGAAACTGTACCCCCATGTTGCAATAATAAATGTTATCTATTCCCTTTTGTACTTGTGCAAGATTGTTTACCCTTTCCTTGTTTCAGATGGCTGAGGAAGGATGGACCCAGGGCAATTGCCAAGGTGCACCTGGCTTTCCCAGCCTTTTGATCAACGCCCCGGAAAGCCTTGGCGTCATGGAACGCCCAAGGTACTACAGCAGAGAGTATGAACACCATGGGTGTGATTTCTGTCATACCCCCCCTCCGTGGGTGTGATTGGACTTGCTGAGTACGTTTGTACTCACCCCATTCTTACTTTTTACAGCAGAAGACCCAGACTACCTCCCCGAAGACGTCGAGTAGGGTTTCGTCCTGCACCCAGTCTTGCCTGTGGTTAGGGCCACCGCTGGAGTTCCGCATGGCACAAGACTCTGATGACCCTCTTTTCGTAGCTAGTATAGTAGTGTGGGTTTTAGTTGTAATCCTCGCGATAGTGACGCTTCACTGCCCATTACCGCGTAGAGTTGTATGGTGATGTACCATCTGATGTAATAAAAGTGTTATCAGCCTCCTGGGACTGATAAAGCATCACTTTTAAGTCTACCCTGATGGGGGGACACTTCAATAGGACCGGTGGAAGTCGAGTGATTTCTGGTCACTCGCGAGTTTTATAGGAGTTGCAAGGTTGTTCGTGGGATTCTCGAAGGTCATACCTGAAACAGATATTGGCAAGGCTGAGTATCCTAATACTCAGCAAGGCTTACCCGGGTTTTGGGTATACTTAAGCCCGTAACTAGACTCATGAAGGTACTACATGGGGCTCTGAGTTTATTTTCAGCTGAAAAGCAACAAAGAGTATAAACTATTTTCAAGTTTTAGCTTTCAGATTCTAGTTTGATTAGCCATTCTAGGTAAGCACCTATACTAAACAAGCAAGATAGAGATTATCATCCATCAAGATTATTCCATCAAACATTCCACTTTTTACTCGATGTGGCAAAAGGGATAAGCAGTCTCAATCTTCGTGAGAGCCGGACGATCCGAATCGAATTTAACCTTGCAAGGTAAACCTAACTCACACGCTTGGAATGCCAACAGGGCGTTCCGAAGCAACCGTTTCCCTCATATTCCGGGTTATGGATCAGGGCCACCACAAGCGACTGCAGGACCGTACGCACATCACTCGTGCAGGACATACGTCTGTAGCGCGACTACAAAACCCGTATTCCTGTCTGCCATGCAGAACGTACTCCCACACGTCGGTGTGTGTAAACATAAAATAAAAGTCGAGTGGTGGAAGCGTGTCCATTTGCCGGGCCAATCGGGTACTAGGCTTACCGCTTACCATATTTCACGGCATGTGGCTAGTACTTTCAAAAGCTTAGCCACCACTACCACACATTTCGACCTTAAAACTTTTACCAAAACAGACAGGGTAAACCACAGGTCATGATACAGCACATGACCCTGTCCATCATCCTTATAATGATTGCGGAATTGTAAACAAGTAACTCCTATATCGCGCGAGTGACAGGAAATCACTCGACTTTTACCGGTCCTATTTAGCGGAGCATCTAAGCGGTAAGGACTCGGGTTCAATACATTGGATTCCTAAGAGATCATGCAACTAGGGTTTCATCTCAACTCCTAGACTTAATGCATAAGTATAGATAAATAGACATAGATTGCAGTGTAAATAAAGTAGGGGGATATGTCCGGGGCTTGCCTTCTTGAGTGGGGTTGGGGGCAGGAGTGTCAGAGGCTTCCGAACTCGGGTTCGGGGCTTCAGTTAGTCCCTCGACGACTTGCGCTGGGTCTTCTGGGAAGCTTTGGTCTTGTCCTAAGACCAATTCGTAGTCCCTGTCGTTGAGCGTCGTTGGTTCTATATGAGATGCAATAAATTAAGTAAGGTAAAATTTAAATTTAAGATTTTACATTTCAAATGTTATAACTTATCCAATGAACATACAAGAATTCCTAAAATAAAGAGAGAGTTAGGTTTAAAACACTATTTATAAAGGAATCACAAAGATATTGTGGGGTTTGTTGCAAACCAGAACTAAAATATTTAAATTAAATTTGAAATGAACCAAAAATTTAAATTCAAAACTTTAAATAAAAGATCATAGGTTTTAGAAATTTGATTATATATTAAACCTTAAATAATATCGCATTAGAGAATGACAATAGATCTCAATTAGAAAAGATTATACAATAGGTTTAGTTAATATTTCAAATTTGAAAGTTCAAATTAAAAGAAGTTAAGTTTAAATCAAATTTGAGTTTGAAACTTTGCACAAAGTTACCTAGAGCTTATAGAACATTCATGCCAAATTTCATAAGCAACAAAGCATGAAATATCAAGGTTAAGCATAAACTACCCCTTAATTTAGGTTTAAAATAGAGGTAAAAGTATTTTGTTTCAAACTAAACTTCATTAACAGAAGTTATAGAGTTTGAAATCTAGTTTCTAACAAAACTAGTTTTGTCATTTTTGAAATTTTCTGTGAATTGTTATGAATTTTACAAGACAGAATATGCACACACATGAAATAACAGCCACTCTTTTACAAACCGGCCCCTACATTTAACAATTAACCCCCTAGAAAGAACTCAATCGCTGCAATCAAGTCTAATGGCCATGGCCGGCGGTGGGAGCTCGGGTCCGGCCAAATCCCGGCCATAGGGCTCGCCGGCGGTGAGGGGCAAGGGGAGGGAGAGCATGAGGGAACCCTGAGCTACACCGGTGGTCTTGGAGGGGCTCGAGGTGGCAGGAGGAAGGCTGCTCACGGGAGGCCGAGCCGGCGGCCGGAGGTGAGTGGCGGCGGTGGAGCTCCGGCACTCGGGGGAGGGAAAGGCCGGGCTGGGGAGGGGCAGTGGAGGACGAGGAAGCTAATGGTGCGGTCGGTTTGGGGAGGGAGTGGGCGGAGGGGAGAGCTCCACGGTGACCCGAAGCTCGGCGGCGCTAATGGAGGAGGCGGCGAGGTTCTGTACGCGCGCGAGGAGGTTCGGGGCGCTCTTTTATAGGCAAAAGAGGTGGGCAAGGGAAGCACGGTGAGCTGGGTCTCGACTTGAAGTTGCTACGGGGGAAATGAACCACCGATGCTCGACGGCGACAGAAGCGCCGGTGGGCGGCGTTGCAATGCCGCAAGGCGACGTGGCGCGCAGGCAAGGCGCCAGCAAGGGGGGGGGGGTTTGAGCGGTGGAAGGGCAAGGAGATGACGCGTGGGTGAGGGGGAGCAGGAGGTGGCCGGCAGCGGCCGGGGGCGGAGCACTGCGCCGGCGGTAGGGCGCCAGAAGCAGAGCAGAGGGAGCAGGGGCGCCAGGAAGAAGAAGGGGGAAGGAATGAAACCGGGGACTGATTTGCAATATCAGAGAAAAATAGGGACCTGACTATAAAGAGCTTGCAACTTTTAAACCAGTGCTCAAATGGAGATGGTCCAAAAAGCAAAAGTGCATAATTTTTCAGACTCTACAACTTCTCTTTAAGGTTCATCTGCAGTTGAGCAATAGTTTTGAAGATACTATAAACTTAGTAATTTTTTTCAAACTTTGTTTAAGTCCTATGGATAAAATTACTTTTACATATATACCCAGGGGTAATTTCACATATTTTTTTTGCAATTTAACCACAGATACCATCTTTTGTAAAACAACCCTCATACTTTTAAACTTTTCTCTCTATTTCCACCCATTTTGCATAAAAGGACCTCTAGTTAAAACTAATTACATAAATATCACTTTTTCCATAACATTGCACATATTAAACACACCTTTTGCCATACTTTGGACATAAAAGCATACCAAAACTCTAGGGTGTGACCAAGCTAATTACCTGAGCGTCACAGCCTTCCCCCCTAAAAAGAATCTCGTCCCGAGATTCTGGAATAGAATGGAATGGAATGATCAAGCTCGGGGGTTGGCTTGGAAGAAGTCGGGGAAGTTATGCTGAAGATAGGATTCGGTTTCCCATGTTGCTTCTTCTTCCGTATGATGGTCCCATTGAATCTTGTACATTCTGATGGTCTTTCTTCTGGTGCTTCTTTCTTTAATGTCTAGTATTCTGATCGGATGCTCGATGTAGGTCAGATCTGGTTCGATTTCGATAGCTTGGGATTCGATGATTTCGGTAGGGATTTTGACACACTTCTTGAGTTGGGATACATGGAAGAGGTTATGAACGGCCGCTAATTGAGGAGGAAGTTGAAGATGGTAAGCTACGGGTCCACAGACTTCAAGGATTTCAAAGGGTCCAACGTACCGAGGAGCAAGTTTCCCTTTTACACCGAATCTTTGAACACCTCGGGTAGGAGAAACTCGAAGATATACGAAGTCTCCAACTTGAAATTGTAAGGGTTTCCTTCGTACGTCAGCATAGCTTTTCTGTCGAGATTGTGTCGTCTTGAGATTTGCCTGTATGATCCTTATTCTCTCTTCTGCCTCATTGACAAGGTCGGGTCCAAAGACTTTACGCTCGCCGGTTTGTGACCAATTCAAAGGAGTTCTACAACGGCGACCGTATAATGCTTCAAATGGGGCCATCTTAAGACTGGCTTGATAGCTGTTATTGTATGAGAATTCTGCCAACGGCAAGCATTTTTCTCAATTCTTGTCGTATTGGAGGACACAGGCTCTGAGCATATCCTCTAAAACCTGATTTACTCTTTCCATCTATCCATCTGTCTAAGGATGATACGCCAAGCTTCGAATTAACTTAGTCCCAAGAGCATCTTGAAGTTGCTCCCAAAATCGCGTGACGAATAACGTCCCACGATCAGAAATGATTGTTTTAGGTATACCATGAAGGCGAACAATTTGGTCCAAATAGATCTCGGCATATCTTTTGGCCAGATACGTAGTATGCACGGGAAGAAAGTGTGCGGTTTTGGTTAATCGATCTATGATTACCCAAATAGAGTCATGTTTCCGAGAAGTATTAGGTAGTCCAACAATAAAATCCATACTGATATCTTCCCATTTCCAAGAAGGAATGCTTAAAGGTTGGAGGGTACCAGCAGTCTTCAGATGACTGGCTTTGACTCTTTGGCAGATATCACACTCTGAGACATATTTGGCAATTTCTCATCTCATACGGGTCCACCAAAAGCTTTGTTTCAGATCTTAATACATCTTTGTACTACCCGGATGTATAGAAAATTTGGATAGGTGGGCTTCGTCCATTATCCGCTTCCGGAGTTTATGGTCCTTAGGTATCACAAGACGTTTGTTGAACCACAAAACTCCTTCGGAATCCACCTGGAAACATTTGTACTTTTTCTCTCCCTATATTAGCTTCTGCTTAATGATTCCAACTCCCTCACTACGCTGCTGAGCTAGAATAATATCATCCCTAAGCGTGGCTTCAACCGAGAGATGGTTTAAGTCACTTTGGGGAATGATTTTTAAATCAAGCTTCTCCATTTCCCAGCAAAGGGTCTTGTTGAAATTTTCAACAAATAGGCAGGAACAATGTGCTTTGCGACTGAGGGCATCCGCAACGACATTAGCCTTGCCTGGATGATAATGTACTTCCAAGTCATAATCTTTAATCAGTTCTAGCCAGCGCATTTGCCTCATATTCAAATCTGCTTGGGTAAAGATACATTTGAGGCTTTTGTGGTCAGTATAGATATGACACTTTGCACCCATTAGATGATGTCTCCAAATTTTCAAGGCATGGATGACAGCTGCTAATTCAAGGTCATGGGTAGGATAGTTTTGTTCTTGAACTCTGAGTGCCCGCGATGCATATGCAATTACTCGGTTGTTTTGCATAAGTACACAACCAAGTCCAGTTCCTGAAGCATCACAATAGATATCAAAGGGTTTTGACACATCAGGTTGAGCCAAAACTGGGGTAGTAGTAAGGTGATTCCTGAGAACGTGCAATGCATCATCGCATTTTTGATCCCAAGAAAATTTAACACCTTTCCTCAGTAATTCATTCATAGGTTTGGCTATTCTGGAGAAATCCGGAATGAATCGACGATAATAGCCTGCTAGACCAAGAAAAGTACAGATCTGATGGACTGAGGTCGGGAGTTTCCAATCCATCACTTCTTGTACTTTACTGGGATCGACGGATATTCCGTCACCAGAAATGGTATGGCCCAAGAATTTTACGGTATCCAACCAAAATTCACACTTGGAGAATTTGGCGTATAGGTGATGGTCTCTTAATCGTTGAAGGATGACATGGAGATGCTTGGCATGATCTTCTGGAGTTTTAGAATAGATTAAAATGTCATCAATGAAGACCACGACAAACTTATCGAGTTCTTGCATGAAGACGGAATTCATGAGGTACATGAAATAGGCTGGAGCATTAGTGAGACCAAACGACATGACAAGATACTCGTATAGGCCATATCGAGTAGAGAAGGCTGTTTTTGAGACATCACTGGGCTGAATCTTAATTTGGTGGTAGCCGGAACGAAGATCAATTTTAGAAAACACCTTGGCTCCGGCAAGTTGATCGAAAAGAATATCAATGAGGGGTAGAGGGTACTTATTTTTGATAGTCACCGCATTGAGAGGACGGTAATCAACACACAGCCTTAAGCTATTGTCTTTCTTTTTCACAAATAGGGCTGGACAACCCCATGGTGATGCACTTGGACGAATAAAACCTTTATCCAAGAGGTCCTGGAGTTGGATTTTTAATTCAGCCAACTCATTAGGAGGCATGCGATAAGACTTCTTGGAGATAGGAGCTGTACCAGGTTGGAGTTCTATGATGAACTCGATATCTCTATCTGGGGGCATTCCAGGTAAGTCATCCGGAAAAACATCTGGGTATTCACAAACGACTGGAATATCCTCTAGCTTGACCCCAGATGTAGCATAGGTGCAAGAGTTGAAGGACTTTGGTGGTGGAAGATAAAGAAGAGTAGGCTCATTCTCTGGTGAACCTATTTCCACAGTTCGGGAAGGGATATCTATAGATACATGGTATTGGGTCATCCAATGCATTCCTAAAAGAACATCCATTCCTTTTAGGTCTAGTAATAGTAAATTTGACTTTATCAGAGTATTGCCTATTTGAATTGGCACGCCCCTGCAGACGTGATTTGAAGAGATGCTACCACCAGGAGTTGTTATCACATATATCCCATTAACAGGACAAATTTCCAAGCCTAACTTAGTCCCAAACTTTGTACTGATAAAACTATGGGTGGCACCAGTATCAAAAAGAACAATAACGGGGTAATGGTTGATAGAAAATGTACCCGTCATTATCGGTGCCCCTTCAGGAAGTTCGAAGAGTGTTGTGAGATTCACCCTTCCTTGACGGACCTGCACCACTTGCCTCTTACTCTTTCCCTGGTGGTTTGGATTAGATGTTTGCCCTTGGAACGATTTCCTAGGTTGAGGGCAATCCTTGATGAAGTGGGACGGGCTTCCACAATTGAAACAACGATAATTGTTGTTTCCTGGAGTAGCTGGTGGAAAGCTCGGCCGTGGACCTTGTCGTGGCGGCTGTTGATTTTGCGGCAGCGGTGGTCGGTTGAATTGTGCCTGTTGGGGAGGTTGAGCTACCCATCTGCCAGGCAAATTACTTCGAGGCGGAGCTCGAGGGGCGTTACTCGGGACCAACCGATACCTTGGCGGCTGTGAAGTTGCAGGCCCTGTAGGTGCTTTCCGTTTCTTTTCTGCTCGGTGGGCGGCAATACAATCCTCTTGAGTAATGGCCATATTAACCAACTCATTAAAATTGTCAGCCTTTACCAAATTCAGCCATTCTTTAAGTTTGGTGCTTAGGCCTCCGCGAAAGCGATCACATTTGCAGGCATCAGTGTCCGCATGAGATCCTGCATACTGGCACAGGTGATTGAAAACCTGTGCATACTGCGTAACAGTGCGGGTACCTTGGGTCAAACTCAAAAATTCATTGAGCTTCCGCTCAATGAGTCCTGCTGGTATATGATGTGCTCGGAACGCAGTCCGAAACTCGTCCCAGGTGACGACGTGATCGGCGGGTTGCATCGCATGAAACTGGTCCCACCAAAGACGAGCAACGCCTCGAAGTTGCTGGGCTGCAAAGAGCACCTTGTTCTCCTCTGTACATGGAGCTGGTAGCAAGGCGAACTTGGACTCGATAGTTCGCAACCAGGCGTCTGCGTCCAAAGGCTCATCGGCCTTATGGAATAATGGCGGTTGAGTGCTGAGGAAATCCTGGTAACTGGCTGACAGGGGTTCACCTCGGCCTCGAGGTTGCTGCTGAAAGTGGCCCATCTGGGCTTGCACAAGTTGATTAAGAAGCTCAGTTTGCCGGGCCATAACCTCGGCCAGGTTTGGAGGTGGCGGTGGTGTTTGCTGAGAACTACCAGGCTGACCTGCCCGGAATCCTTCCGGGGTTCCTCGAGTAGCTCCAACCATCTGAAATAAAGGAGACATCCATTATCAATCGTAATCTTACTCCAGTTTCAGATTGTACGCAGTTATCGAACGGAAAGGTAATGCATATACTCCATTCAATCCACTTATAATAGACGCGTAGGTATTGAACAAGATAACCAAAACACAGGATTTGGATTACTATACAGATACTGATATCCTTACATCTCATACCAACACACTCAAACCATTACAAACCTTTGCCTAAAAGCACATGCCACACATACAACAAGTGGCTCTATACTAGATAAACTACACACCACTTATGTTACATGTTTTTACACTAGTTACAACTAAACTACCACTCACTCAACCACAACTAAAAGTCATCAAAATTTCCTACTGATGAGGACTGATGATAGGGTCCCCGTGCTCAGAATCAAGTTCTGAGACTCCTTCAATCTCCTCTGGTTCTTCCTCTTCAGCCTCAGGTACTGCGGGTGCAACGGGAGGGATCGGGGGCTGCTGCAGTTCTTCAATATGAGCTTGAGCATCATCAACCGCAAGGATCAGATCATGGATTTGTGCTTGTAGAAATTCAATAACAGTATCACGTTGAGTGATTATGTGATCACTTTCATTGATCTAATCTTCCCGATGGTGGATGGTCTCATCCCGTGCTGCGATAATCTCATCCTTTTGAGTCACTAAAGCTTGAAGCTGATCCACTTGAGTATTTTGTCTATCAGCTTCTCTATAATGACCTCGGGCAATATAAATCGCTCGGACCAACTCACGATGCAGAAGTAGATGATAATGGTATTGTACATTCATGAACCGCATCATTCCTTGGAGTGCTGCCTCCGGTGGACCATCCAATCTATGACTCTCAGGAACGATTCTGAGATTCCATTCTGGCTCATCGGGATTTGTCGTTGAGAATAACCCGATGGGCTTTCCTGCAACTTCTTTTGGATGTTGAATGCAGAAACGGTAGATTGCTTCTAATGCTGCTGCTTCAACAGTATCCACAATACGATAACCTATTACGTTAACTTCGATGGGCGACCATTGGGAGCGAAATGGATGTTGTGGAATTGTCATTCTGACATGAGCTCTATGAATCCCATCCTCCACAAACTCGACAGCATCATACTGAGGAGGCTCCGTGTAGTGAAAAGACTTCAAGGACTCCCAAAGTAGACGAGGGAAACCTTCCCAATGGAGGGAATTAGTATGAAGATGCCCTTCCGGATCCCAGAAAACGTTAGAAGGTGCTGCCATCTGCGACAAGAATGCAAATGGTGAAACTTTTTATCTTGTTAGGAGAGTACAAGATAAACAACACAAGGTAGTCAATTCTGATAACAGCAAGGACTGGAAATCAGATGAAAGCCTAAGATTCTATATAAGATACCCAACCTAAAACTATCATTAGGACTCCATTAACCCATTCCAAAGACAAATAACATATCCTTCATATATGAAAATTCTTTTGTTAACGGATTATGCATGCACGCACTACTCGTCCTCACAACCAAAACAACTGCCGAATATGTTCGGACTTACGTAGTTAATTCCGGTGGCATAACCATACGTCTTCACTATATATATAACTAATCGGTAAACCCTACACGTCCTAACCTCGTAAACGTGGTTAGTGTATCTGCAAAAGAATACACATGTATATATATATCTCCTGAACCTTTCATGACAGCACGACATGAAAGCGTCCCCAAACATTACTGCTCACTATAGAAACAGCATCTGTACAATTTCCGCCGTACAGACAACGTTAACATACGTCATCGAAACAACGTATTCACGGGGGTACCGCAAAATGCGGGGGTATGAACAGCGATCGCCATACCCTGCGCCGAACCATATACTCCCAATATAATCAACCTAAGTTGGTATATTGGCAGCATCTCAAGTAGGCCACTGCTTGAGAAACAGCGTTCGGTTCGCATCACCGACGGGAAGGCCAAGCTCCCTCAGTTGGCTGAGGATCCTTACCTTCTTACCTCACGATCGTAGGTGTCGTTACAGGAAGTAAAATTGGATTGTGCAGGAATTTAAGTTTTGACAGAAAGTAGTGCTGCAGGTCAGAACTATCTATACATATATAGATACTAATAGCTACCTGATACTTTCCCATATAAACCCCTAGGGCTTTACGTTCTAATCATCAACCTTAACGGATCCAACGTGCTTTGTAAACTCATTTGTTGGCAAACTTTTATCCAGAAAACACCTTTTAAGAGCTTTTGCAGATGTAAAAGTAAACCTACAGCTCTGATACCAGCTGTGGCAGAACCGCCTGAATTATTCCGGCTCAAGTGCGCTAATGATCGCCGTACAACTGCAATCGGCTCAACGCACTTCAAACGGAACAATTCCTTGGTCTGTCGGGTCTCCGCCCGATACAACCACGGTTCAACAGGATCGAAGCAGGTTTACCTCGCACGAAGGCGAGTTCACATCACAGAATAGCTCATCAACTTTTAATTTACAGACATTCATACATTATTACAAACCGGGTTCAAACATAGTAAATTTATACAAACCGTGTCCAAACTGACAAGCATAACGGCTTGTCCAAACTCTCGGCGGAAGGAAAAGTTTACGCGACTACACACGTCGCGAAGGCGGACACCAAACTTAGCCCAGGGCCTGGTGTCACTCCGGAGGGTCACTGCCGGCCGGGGACGGGTCCCACTCCACGGACCAGCCATAAGGAACGGACGTTGGCCACACAAGGTTGTCCGTGGGATTCTCGAAGGTCATACCTGAAACAGATATTGGCAAGGCTGAGTATCCTAATACTCAGCAAGGCTTACCCGGGTTTTGGGTATACTTAAGCCCGTAACTAGACTCATGAAGGTACTATATGGGGCTCTGAGTTTATTTTCAGCTAAAAAGCAACAAAGAGTATAAACTATTTTCAAGTTTTAGCTTTCAGATTCTAGTTTGATTAGCCATTCTAGGTAAGCACCTATACTAAACAAGCAAGATAGAGATTATCATCCATCAAGATTATTCCATCAACCATTCCACTTTTTACTCGATGTGGCAAAAGGGATAAGCAGTCTCAATCTTCGTGAGAGCCGGACGATCCGAATCAAATTTAACCTTGCAAGGTAAACCTAACTCACACGCTTGAAATGCCAACAGGGCATTCCGAAGCAACCGTTTCCCTCATATTCCGGGTTGTGGATCAGGGCCACCACAAGCGACTGCAGGACCGTATGCACATCACTCGTGCAGGACATACGTCTGTAGCGCGACTGCAAAACCCATATTCCTGTCTGCCATGCAGAACGTACTCCTACACGTCGGTGAGTGTAAACATAAAATAAAAGTCGAGTGGTGGAAGCGCGTCCATTTGCCGGGCCAATCGGGTACTAGGCTTACCGCTTACCATATTTCACGGCATGTGGCTAGTACTTTCAAAAGCTTAGCCACCACTACCACACATTTCGACCTTAAAACTTTTACCAAAACAGACAGGGTAAACCACAGGTCATGATACAGCACATGACCCTGTCCATCATCCTTATAATGATTGCGGAATTGTAAACAAGTAACTCCTATATCGCGCGAGTGACAGGAAATCACTCGACTTTTACCGGTTCTATTTAGCGGAGCATCTAAGCGGTAAGGACTCGGGTTCAATACATTGGATTCCTAAGAGATCATGCAACTAGGGTTTCATCTCAACTCCTAGACTTAATGCATAAGTATAGATAAATAGATATAGATTGCAGTGTAAATAAAGTAGGGGGATATGTCCGGGGCTTGCCTTCTTGAGTGGGGTTGGGGACAGGAGTGTCAGAGGCTTCCGAACTCGGGTTCGGGGCTTCAGTTAGTCCCTCGACGACTTGCGCTGGGTCTTCCGGGAAGCTTTGGTCTTGTCCTAAGACCAATTCGTAGTCCCCGTCGTCGAGCGTCGTTGGTTCTATATGAGATGCAATAAATTAAGTAAGGTAAAATTTAAATTTAAGATTTTACATTTCAAATGTTATAACTTATCCAATGAACACACAAGAATTCCTAAAATAAAGAGAGAGTTAGGTTTAAAACACTATTTATAAAGGAATCACAAAGATATTGTGGGGTTTGTTGCAAACCAGAACTAAAATATTTAAATTAAATTTGAAATGAACCAAAATTTAAATTCAAAACTTTAAATAAAAGATCATAGGTTTTAGAAATTTGATTATATATTAAACATTAAATAATATCACATTAGAGAATGACAATAGATCTCAATTAGAAAAGATTATACAATAGGTTTAGTTAATATTTCAAATTTGAAAGTTCAAATTAAAAGAAGTTAAGTTTAAATCAAATTTGAGTTTGGAACTTTGCACAAAGTTACCTAGAGCTTATAGAACATTCATGCCAAATTTCATAAGCAACAAAGCATGAAATATCAAGGTTAAGCATAAACTACCCCTTAATCTTAGGTTTAAAATAGAGGTAAAAGCATTTTGTTTCAAACTAAATTTCATTAACAGAAGTTACAGAGTTTGAAATCTAGTTTCTAACAAAACTAGTTTTGCCATTTTTGAAATTTTCTGTGAATTGTTATGAATTTTACAAGACAGAATATGCACACACATGAAATAACAGCCACTCTTTTACAAACCGGCCCCTACATTAAACAATTAACCCCCTGGAAAGAACTCAATCGCTGCAATCAAGTCCAATGGCCATGGCCGGCGGTGGGAGCTCGGGTCCGGCCAAATCCCGGCCATAGGGCTCGCCAGCGGTGAGGGGCAAGGGGAGGGAGAGCATGAGGGAACCCTGAGCTACACACCGGTGGTCTTCGAGGGGCTCGAGGTGGCAGGAGGAAGGCTGCTCACGGGAGGCCGAGCCGGCGGCCGGAGGTGAGTGGCGGCGGTGGAGCTCCGGCGCTCGGGGGAGGGAAAGGCCGGGCTGGGGAGGGGCAGTGGAGGACGAGGAAGCTAATGGTGCGGTCGGTTTGGGGAGGGAGTGGGCGGAGGGGAGAGCTCCATGGTGACCCGAAGCTCGGCGGCGCTAATGGAGGAGGCGGGGAGGTTCTGTACGCGCGCGAGGAGGTCCGGGGCGCTCTTTTATAGGCAAAAGAGGTGGACAAGGGAAGCACGGTGAGCTGGGTCTCGACTTGAAGTTGCTACGGGGGAAATGAACCACCGATGCTCGGCGGCGACAGAAGCGCCGGCGGGCGGCGTTGCAGTGCTGCAAGGCGGCAAGGCAAGGCGCCAGCAAGGGGGGGGGGGTTTGAGCGGTGGAAGGGCAAGGAGATGACGCGTGGGTGAGGGGGAGCAGGAGGTGGCCGGCAGCGGCCGGGGGCGGAGCACTGCGCCGGCGGCAGGGCGCCAGAAGCAGAGCAGAGGGAGCAGGGGCGCCAGGAAGAAGAAGGGGGAAGGAATGAAACCGGGGACTGATTTGCAATATCAGAGAAAAACAGGGACCTGACTGTAAAGAGCTTGCAACTTTTAAACCAGTGCTCAAATGGAGATGGTCCAAAAAGCAAAAGTTGAGCAATAGTTTTGAAGATACTATAAACTTAGTAATTTTTTTCAAATTTTATGTAAGTCCTATGGATAAAATTACATTTACATATATACCCAGGGGTAATTTCACATATTTTTTTGCAATTTAACCACAGATACCATCTTTTGTAAAACAACCCTCATACTTTTAAACTTTTCTCTCTATTTCCACCCATTTTGCATAAAAGGACCTCTAGTTAAAATTAATTACATAAATATCACTTTTTCCATAACATTGCACATATTAAACACACCTTTTGCCATACTTTGGACATAAAAGCATACCAAAACTCTAGGGTGTGACCAAGCTAATTACCTGAGCGTCACATGCACCGCCCGCCACACCCACGCCGGTGATCTCTCTGGCCGCCAGCTACCCCTCGCCGCCCTAACCGCACCACCTGGCCCTCCAGCTCGCCCGACCGCCGCTCGCCCAACCCCCGCTGGCTTTTTCCTGCCCTGGCACGTCGTGCCACCGTCGCCCGCAACCGCCACACGTGTCTCCGGCCGCCAGCAGCTGCTCCAGCTCGCCCGTGCCTCTTCTTGGGTCTGCAGCACGTCTAGGAGCCCTCCTCGACTTCTTTTACTCTCTCACACGCCCGCATTTCGCCCCTCTTCTTCTTCTCCGCTCGACTACCGTCGCTAGAGCTCCGCCGCAGTCCCTTCTCACCGCCGTCAACCACCTCCGCTGCCCCACACCCGCAATCCCGTGCTCCGCCGGCATCACTACATCCCACTAAAGCTCCCTGACCAGCTCTTCTCCATCCTCTCGCGCTTACGCTGCCCAGAACGCTGCGCCGGCAATCCTCTCCACTGCCGCCGCTTGGTCTCACCGTCGTCCCGGCGCTCCGCCCCTCTTGGCCCTCACCGAGCTCACCACCAGCACCACATCTATGCATAGAAGCTTCCTGGCCACTTTCCTGTCACCCTCCTGCATTCCAGCCGCTGAAATGCCACCGCCACTCTCAGAGCTTCGCCGCACCAGCTCGGACCTCCATCGAACCATCGCCTCGGAGCCTTTCTTCTTCGATTCCGGTCATCCCCGAGTTCGCCATGAGCCCCTGAACCTTTTCCCCCACTTCCCTCTCGCCGCTGGTGAGCCTCCTTGCCAGAATTTGATCGTCGTCGTGCTGTCCCTCGGTCCAAACCAACCAGGGACCCAATTGCAAGTCCTCTTTTCTTTCTAGGGTCTTTTCTACAATAATATCAGTATTTCCCCTAATTCAAATCTGCCAACTTTGAAAATCTGTAGAAATTTGTAGAAAAATCTAAAAATTGTCAAACTCATTTTGTTGTACTCTAGGGGTCCAGTTCTACAACTTTTGTTACTAAAGTTTAGTTTGAAACTTAATATTTTAATTTCTATTTTAAACTCTATCAAAAGTGAATCTTTTAAGTATCTTTTACATGTTAGCTTTATTTCATGTAATTTTTGGTATGCAACTTGTATGTGATATGAGTGAACTTGTGTGCAAATTTCACCATCAGTACTGCACTCTAACTTGAACTCATTTAAATTTGTGCAAAGTAAGCTTGAAATGAAGTAAATTTATTCAAGCATGCTACTTATACTTTCATGCTTAAATCGTTTTACCATGCGTTGTTCTAATGTTGAGTAATTCATAGTAAATTTTGAATGATTTTATACCACTATTTAACTTAAGGTTTGGATTTAAACTTGAAATTTGAATTTAATTCAAATAACTTAGTTTCTACTTTCAAAAGTTTATAAAAAAATTTATGTCAAGCTCATCTGATAGAAATAAATATACTCACCAAAATTCAAAGCCAGAGCCCCTTATAGATTTCAAACTAAAAATAAAACTTGTTAACTTAAGTTTAAATTTGTTCATTTTTATACTACTATTCTATTAGGTTTAAAAGTATGAAAAATTAACAAAAGTCTTGTATTAACAAAAGTCTTGTATTAGGTTTAAATTCCTAACCTCAGTACTCCTATGCTTCAAGCTATAGAAATTAATTATGATGCTAGTAACGTTAATTGGTTTAATTTATAATAAGTAAATTTGAATTCTTGGAATTCAAATCCATTGTTTGTGATGTTTTGAATGTGAGTTGTTGGATTGCAACCTTATCATGAAGGAAAGTTATTGACTTAATAACCACTTAATTCAAATCATTGCATATCATGTAGAATCGACGACGCTTGAAGACCGAACCTACGAATTGGTCCCGAAACCCGAGCAGGGTATATCTGAAGACCAAGTGAACGTCACCGAGGATCTTACTGAAGCCCCGAATCAAAGTTCGGAAGTTGTTGACATTCTTGACCCCAGCCCCACCCAAGAAGGCAAGCCCCGGTGCATAACCCAGTTTTTCAAATTATGCACTTATTATGTTATATATCTATATTGTGCATTAAGTTTTAGGAGTTGTAATAAAATCCTAGATGCATGAAACTTAGGAACCTATGTAATATTTTTTCGAGTCTTTATCGAATAGATGCTCTGCTAATAGGACCGACATAAGTCGAGTGATTTCCGGTCACTCGCACGATATAGGAATTGATTGTTTATCTTTCTGCAATCACTATAAGGATAATGGACGAGGTTATGTATGATATCAGGACTTGAAAGAATACCCTGTCTGTGTGGTCAAGTGTTTGAAAGTACTAGCCACATACCGTAAATATGGTACGTGGTAAGCCTATTACCAGATTGGCCCAGCAAGTGGACTTACCCCACCACTCGAATTTTGGTTTTTATCACACGCATGCACCGACATTGGGAATACGTTCCGCGTAAAGGACAGGAGTACAGCCATACAGTCGCGCTGTAGGCGTACGTCCCGCACAGTTAATGTGCGTATGGTCCTACAGTCGCTTGTGGTGGCCCTGATCCACGACTCGGAATAAGATGGGAACGGTTGACAGAAAGTTAAGTTTCCAAGCATGTGAGTTAGGATCCCTTGCAAGGTTATGAAATTCGATTTAGAATCGTCCGTTTCTCACGGAGATTGAGACTACTTGAGTATTAGTATACTCAACCTTGTTAGTAATATGGCTTTCAGGTATGTCGTTCGTGACCCAAGTGGATAGTCTGACTTGGCCTGGCACTGTTCCGCTTGGCTGGTCGGTGGAATGGGATCCATCCCCGGCCGGCAATGACCCTTCGGAGTAACGCCATGCCTTGGGCTAAGTATGGTGCCTACCTCTGCGACGTATGTAGTCACGTTGTTATTTCCGCTACTAACTCTGAATACTGCTGGGTAAATTTGAAGTTTCGAATAATGCTTGTATAAATTTGTATTAGATAGGATGAAATAAAATCCCTGTGTAATAGTGTTTAATTATCCTGTGGTGTAAAAGTTGTGAGCTGTTGTAAGGCTGGACTCGTCTTCGTACGAGATAAACCTACATCGATCCTGTGTAACCATGGTTGAATCGGGTGGTGACCCGACAGACCAATGAGTTGTTCCGTTTGAAGGGCGCTGAGCTTCTATCGCCTGCTTAAGTGATGTCTAGCGCACTTGAGCCGGAATAATTCAAGCGGTTCTGCCACACGCCCCGCCGAGACGGGCGACATGAGCCCCCTGGCGCGTTTTACGGTTTGACCCGACGTGGTGGATGGCCGAGGCTTACCGTAGTGGCTTGTCTTTTCCGGAGGTCATATCGCTGCACGTCCTTACCTACCCTTACGCTAGAGGTTCGTCCTCTAGCGTGGCCCGTCACTTCGTGAGGTCCTTGGGGGCCCCCACGCCCTTGGGGCGAACATGCGCATCCCCCTCACCCTCGGGGTTGGGCGCGGTGGACACGCCTGATCCCTCATCGTAGGGGTTGGGCAAGGCGGACGTGCCCGATCCCTTACCCTTTGGATCAGGCGGGGCGGCCGTGCCCTTCTTCAGTGCTTCGCGTTGGGCTGCCGGTGCCCTTATCCTCAGCATTCCATGGCCCAGCCAGCCCAAGCTACGTACTTTGAACGAGCTAATCCGTGATCAGCCTGCTAAGGAGCGTTTTTGGGGGATTGATGAAATTTGCCCCTGACACCTTCGGGAGCATATCTTGAGCTTGATGAATTCACCATGCATGGGTACCACTGTCAAATAAATAGTGATGGGTAGTTCGGAAGCGAATTATATCTAGTGGATATTGTTGTCAACTATATATGATTGAGTCTACAAATTGCCATCGTCAGATGTTTTGCTTTGGGGGTGGCGCATGTGGGTGGGTTTTGAATTTAATTATGACAACCCCATAATTCTATTTTATAATTCTAGATTTGCTAATCATAGATGATTCAAACTTGCCCCATAGATGGTTTTCAAGGGAACTAGCATTTAGAGTAGAAATTACTGGCATTACTCATTAGGCAGTGGAGTTCTTAATTATTGAAGAGATGGAAAAACACGTTCCTCCAAGTTTACCAGCTGCTCTGCCTCTCCATGTACCTACGTATATAAAGAGTCAATTTGTAGGATTCCAACGGTGCCTGCTGTGATTGGAATCGTATAGCCTGCAAGCCAACAACCCAAGTAAGACGAACGGCATATTGGAGGAACTACGATTTGCTAAAGAAAAAATAGGCCTTGCTAACTCGTGTGTTGGATTTTTTTTTCTAACTAGGTTCTGTAGGTATAGCTAGCATTATTGCTATAACAACGTATGACAACTGTAGGTTTTGTTTGGATGTAAGTGCTAATGGGTGAAAGTGCTAAACTTTAGCACTACACCATCCAAACATTAGTGCTAATAATGTGGTCTAAATTTTAGTCAAGATTTTAAAACTTTAGCAGAGATATGAGTTACTAGATGCTAAAATTTAGCATTCAACTTTAGCCTATCCAAACAGATCTCAAATCTTTTCACTTTAGAAGTCGTTACGGATACAAGTACTTGTGAAGTACCTGTAACTATATATATTATCTTAACATGAAACAAAAAAATAGGTCTACATGTTCGCACTAAGATCAGAAAAATTACACATCAATTAAAGAAAATAAAGATAATTATTGTCCCTATATGTTGATAATTTACCCACAAGGCCACAACTGCAACAATGTAAATGATTAGCCTAAATACACCAATATTTTTTTTTGCAAAACACAGTATAGGCGCAGATGCTCATATACATGCACATACACTCATCCCTATGAATACAGTACACGATCTTACCCTTATGAGCCCATTCGAGAGTCAGATTCTCGAGATTGATGAATTATTAAAGGCGTCACTGTTGATAGGCACGTCGCCTACCACTGAATAAATAATAGTGCTGCTTAAATCATGAAGTAAATATAGAAAAATAGGAGCACCTATGCGGAGTCGATGACTCAAACCGAAGAGGACATATTCCACCATAAGAAATCTTACCAGATGAGCTAAGCTTAGTTCGCAGATCCATAATCAGCTGGGAGTCTCGATTCTCGATTCTGGGAGTCATCCGACTTTTGGATTTTCTAAAATCGAACCTTCAAAATTCAAAATAAGCGGAAACAAACAGGACCGTAGATTCGTCATGACCCAGCTATCACTACCATTATTAAAAATAAAACCAAGCGTATGCAAAATATGCAACAATATTATTTGAAATGTATAAGTTCGTATGACCGTAAACACATTTAAATATTCAAAGGTTGAATTCATATAATCATTTAATGTCAAAAAATTTCGCTACATGAGCAAAACATTTTGCTCCTATTGTTTGTTTTTAGGAAAAAGTTTGGTTTACACTCTCGAACTATTATAAAATTTAATTTTCAACTTTCAACTATAAAATCGGATAACAGAGACTATCCAGCTGTCGAAACCGGGCAAATTTGGTTCTTTGGGTGGTTTCAAATGTTAGTTTTCCATTTTGTGAAAATAAAAAATATTCAAACTTAAACTAAAAAATTCATAAGTAATTTATTTTAAATAAAAAAGTATAAAATAGGTATCAAAAGTTTTCAAAAAATATAACCTATCTATTGGCACTATACTTGTCAGTTATTTGGATCCAGTGTTTCCATAGTTATAGTATTTGGTTGCTTGTAGTTATATCTATTATTTTTGAATAAATAAGATTCAAATAGAGCAATAATAGATAGATAATATTTTAGAAAAAAATGATACTAATTGCATATTTTTTAATTTAAAATAAATTAGTTTTGATTTTTTAGATCTATTTAGAAGTTTATTTTTTAAAAAAATTACAAACCACCCTAAGGACCAAATTTATCTGGTTTGGAGAGTTGGATGGTCTCTGTTATCCGATTTTATAATTGAAGGTTGAAAATCGGACTTTTAGGATAGTTCGAGAGTGTAAACCGAATTTTCCCATTGTTTTTATGTGTTTTGTTTTTATTTAGTTTGCTCGATACTAAGTTGCTGTCGTTTTCTTAATTTCGCGTGTGGCTCCGTCCTTGTCCTCCAACGGGATATCTTGTTACCCTCAGATCCTAATGGTATGATTCTGCCGAGACTTGCACTTGCACTTGTCTTTTTTTCCATCCAATTACACACTCTGGTTTCGCTGTTAAGTCTGTAAAGTGTTTGAATGAAAAAAAAATAGCAAATGTTTCTTGACATACATGAACAGGCCCAATGTACTACAAAGGCTGGTATCATCTATTCTACCAATACAACCCCAATGGTGCCGCTTGGGACCGTAGGATAGTCTGGGGTCACTCGGTGTCCCGGGACCTCATCAACTGGATGACGCTGGAGCCGGCCATTGCCCCGAGCATCGACTCCGACCAGTTCGGCTGCTGGTCAGGCTCGGCGACCATCCTCCCCGACGGCACGCCCATGATTGTCTACACCGGCATCAACAGGATCGAAGGCAACGACACCAACTACCAGGTGCAGAACGTTGCCTACCCCAAGAACGCGTCGGACCCGCTACTCCGGGAGTGGGTGAAGCCTGACTACAACCCGATCATCTCGCTGGAGGCCGGCCTGAACGCGACGCAGTTCCGCGACCTGACTACGGCGTGGAAGGGTCCCGATGGGCGCTGGCGCCTCCTTGTCGGGAAAGAGAAGGGCGAGGAGGGTCGCGCGCTCGTGTACCGGAGCTAGGACCTGAAGGCCTGGGAGCGCGCCGAGGAGCCGCTGCACTCGGCGATGACGGCCATGTGGGAGTGCCCGGACTTCTTCCCGGTGGCGGCCGCCGGCAGCGAGGACGCGCTCGACCTGTCGTCTTCCGGCGACGCCGTGAAGCACGTCCTCAAGAGCAGCCTTCCGTTCCTGTGGAACAACTACTACACCATCGGCACGTACGACGCCGGCACCGACAGGTACGTCCCCGACGACCCCGCCGGCGACTACAACCGGACGCGGTACGACTACGGCACCTTCTACGCGTCCAAGACGTTCTACGACCCGGCGAAGCAGCGGAGGGTCCTGTGGGGGTGGGTCAACGAGTCCGACACGGCCGCCGCCGACGCGGCCAAGGGGTGGGCGGGGATCCAGGCGATCCCGCGCAAGGTCTGGCTCGACCCTGGCGGGAAGCAGCTGGTGCAGTGGCCCGTCGAGGAGGTCGAGAGCCTTAGGGGGAAGCCGACCACTGTACGCGACAAGGTTGTCAAACATGGAAAACACTTCGAGATCGAAATGTACGAGGCTTCTCAGGTACGTTGGATTATTAATTCCATCATCACCACTCTGGCTTCAGCTTCTCACAGAATCTGCGAATTACATCTGCAAGACGACTGATGATTTGAACAATGGATTTTGAGAGCAGGCTGACGTTGAAGTGGTTTTCGAGATACCAAGCCTGGAGAAGGCCGAGCCATTTGACCCATCATTCAGCAACGACGCCCAGAAGGTGTGCAACATGAAAGGTGCCGACGTGGGAGGTGGAGTGGGCCCCTTTGGCCTGTGGGTGCTGGCCTCTGCTGAGAGGACTGCAGTTTTCTTCAGAGTCTTCAGAGCATACAACGGCCAAACCAGTAGTCCTCATGTGCAGCGACACCACCAGGTTATCTCTTAACTCTTAAGCCAAAAACCATGCACAAATAAGTGCAAAATCTAACAACTTCTGTCCCCTAATTTGTTCTGAACTTGTGACATTATTTGAGCAGGTCATCTCTTAGCCCGGATCTGTACAAGCCAAGGGTCGCTGGCTATGTCGATACGGACATTACAGATGGGGAAATCTCTCTGAGAACTCTGGTATGTATTTGCTTTTACGACTACCCGTCATTCTGTTACGACGTTTTGAATTCTGAACAAAAAGTGTGAATTGGAACTTACAAATGTCATTTTTGACCACCCTTTATCTTGCATTGGTGTAACAGCAGAAAAGAGTACAAATGGTGTCATGGCTAGGTAGAGTACTCATTTGCATTTTCTTTGTGGTCTAGATTGATCGGTCGGTGATTGAAAGCTTCGGAGCCGGAGGCAAGACCTGCATCCTGTCAGAGTCTACCCATCCCTTGCAACAGGCAGAGGCGCCCATCTGTTCGTCTTCAACAACGGTGAGGACATCAAAGTGCATCATCTAACGGCATGGGAGATGAACAACGCACAGTTCAGTGAATAATAAGCCTTTTAATGCCCACTTTGGCAGCGTGCTCATCCTTGGTAATTCTATATACGAGACTTGTCTTTTTCATGGCCTCCTGGAAGTTTCCCTTTCCTCACTATTGCCATTGGAATAAGAGCGAGTGGTTTACTTTGTTCTGTGCACAGACGACCAATGTTTGAACTATCCACCTGGATAGTGTACGAAGAATAAAATTCTTAATAAATCCATTAACAAACAATCTAAGTGGGTCTTAAAGGGAGACTTAAAGGGAGAGCCCTCAAACATTCCTAAAATGGGAGATCTGATCCCACCACATTTCCGAAAAAGAAAAAAATGGCATTTTTACCTTATGCGATAAAGTAATTTTGCAGTTCCGTGTTAAGAAAGTAATTTTGTAGTCCATGAAAATTAAGAAAAAATATCTTCGTAGTGCATTAATATTAGAAAAAAGTAACTTTTTTGATATATGCCTTTATTAGAAAAAGTAAATTTGTACTCTGTGAAAGTTAAAAAAAATAACAATGTACCGGAACCGATCTGATCGAGATGAACTTTTGCTTTGTGATAGGAAGTAACTTGCAAATAATATACATGTTATGAAATAATTTATGACTAATTTATATGATAGAGGAAGTAAGATTTGTTTTTGAAATAGTAACTTTACTACTGTGATGGAAACATATTCAAGTGAAATGTGTTTTAAAGTTCTTGTTAAAACGGACATAATAATATAATCAAATTCTAATCTGAATGAACGGTTATAGAAACATTAATTTTTTAATTTGAAATTGATATGCATGTACTCATCATGTCCTAATACGCAACATAACGTCAGGTGGTTAAGGGCTCTCCACCGATCCTTATTGGGAGAGGCCTCTACTTATTTCCCATAGGTAAGTCCATCGAGTAAAACTAAAATAGAATATTTTAGATTTTGCTATTTTTAGCTTGGCCGAATGGATGTTAAGCAAAGATGGTTAGGCCCACGCAGGCGCACCGATCTGATCGAGATGACCTAGTAGATTGGGGGTTTGCTGTTTCCCATGCGACGACCTAAACTAAACCACAGAAAACCTTATACGCACGCGGCACCCAGATGCAAGGCGTCACTTCCATATCTATCGTGTAGTGGCATGCAAGGAAGTTGTTGGCGAGCGGGTCTGCCGCGCGCGCGGCACTGGATTAGACGATTAGTAAGCAATGGGAAGCTTGGAATGGATAGGATCGAATCGCCAGGGATCACAACACTTCATAACCTGCACAGACAGAGGCAGGAAAGGGATGATAAGCGAGGGCCGAAGGAATCGACACTCCATCTGACAGAGCGATCGAGACCACCTCTCCTTCGTGTGTCCAATTCTGGGATCTTTTCTTTTCTTTTTTTTGAGGCGATTCATCATCTTCCTCTCCACGGCGGCGGCGGCCGCCGGAAGTTGGTTGCTACGTTCCCATCAGAATGGGCGATACGGCCGTGCAGGCGGCGCCGGTGCTAATACATGGTTGTTGGTTATTAGCAGCCTAGCAACAGGTGAGTCGACTCGAACCATACCCGTTCGTTCCGCTTTCTTTGTGGCCTCCGTGCGTCTTGATCTATACTTTTCATGTCGATTCTTCGCTGATCGATTGCGATAGGCCACGCATGACTTGCGGAACACCTGATCATTGCGCATGAGATCGAACTCGTTTAGAAATTAAATCACGGATCATATATACGATTAGGTGATCGATTGTTTAATAGAAGAGCAAATTAAAGGTCGAGGGTCTCACTGTTAATTCTTAGTCGCACCTCCTATTCGTCGTGATGGTCCTTCTTCTCTAGTAGCTAGAGATAAGGTCGAAAATGGCGGAGGATTGAATTATGGTAGGACTTTTTTTTTCTTTTTGCTGTGGGTTCAGGGGAGGGGGTGGCCTTGGGAGGAGCCAGGGCTGACAAAAATAGTTTAGTTGTAAACAGTAGTAGTCAAATCTCTATGAAGAGCTATTCTTGGATTACCTAAGAGCATCTCCAGTGGTCTCCTAATACACATCTCCCAATAAGGTGTTATTGTGATGTCTCAATATCACTCCCATTAATTATGAGGGGAGATACTTTTACAGTTTTCCAATAACCTTACCCTAGTACAACTAATATATTGGAAGCGCAAAAGTTCTCTCTTTATTTGTAATTATTGGGGAAATAAGAGGTATTGTGAAAATGTTTGAGCATATGTTTTTTCTAATATTAACAGTTTATTGGAAAAAGAGAGATACTGCCGGAGATGCTCTAAAGCAAATTTTACAATCTAGCTAAAAATCAGTAAGATTTCCAAACGTGGAGGATTATAAGAATCCAATTAAGCACCCATTCTAACAATCCTACCATCCACTCCAAAGTCCAAACTAGCATTTAGAGATTATGGGCATATTGTAGATAATTGAGTTTCTCAACCTACCCACCATCCTGATTCTCATAATTTGTAGATGATCCAAACAGGGTCTATATTACAAAGAAATGAAATGAATGAATGGAGTCGATCACTTTCATAACTCACCGGCGCGTTGATGACATACTCCAGTGGAAGTAATGATGTACTCTTGGAATGCGTTGTCTTCAACGATTTACCCATCCATGCATAGTACATTGCATCCCATACGCCCGGCGGTGGCGAGCAAGGTGAGCATGCAATGCGCGGTCCAGGACGCCACCACCTTCGTCTGCACGCGTGCAGGCGCGAGGTATGGACACACACGAATCCCCGAGGAAGGCAGAAGTGGACGGCCAGACAGCGGCAAGATCGTAGAGGGTGATAATCCACGAGGATGCATATATGTCGCTCGTGAGGTCACGATCCAACCCGACGACTCATATATATGCATCGTGATCTTCCTATTCAAATAAGATTTCGTACCCCAAAAGAGACGTCCACTAGTGTTGCTGGCCATCCCTTGTTTCCTCTCTCTCTCTCTCTCTCTCTCTCTCTTCCCTCTCCCCTCCCCCCCTCCCCCCTTCCTCCTGCTCACAGTTTTTCTCTTGAGAAGTAACTACAAAACAGGTCAGAAGAAAAAAGAGAAAGAATTAGAAAGAATGCACCAAGTATCCATATACGTGTCAGCACCCGGCCCCCACTGAACATATACACGAACTCAACAAGTACAAGTTGCTCACGGCCTGATCGAAACCGTGTTGACGCAAACACGCCACCAAAAGGACTTGCATGGTTGGATTAGATGACTATCTCAATTGACCCATGTATATATACCCATATGTCAATGTCATACATGCACAGTTCGTTGTAATCTCACTTGTCCTGCTGGCAGAGAAAAAGAAAAGGATAGAACATATCAACAGTTTAAAAAAGATCATGAAGAGCGTGTTTGCATGCATGGTAACGTCAAAATATACAGAGAACAATATTAAAAAGAATAATGAACTGGATGCATGAAAGGAAACTGAGCTGCCGTCTCTTCTCTGACTTGGAACCCAGCGTGGATAAGCACTCGATCGATCTACTCCCTGCCAATGCAAAGAAGCGTACAAAAGCCGCTGCACGCGTGAGTTGTCAGTTTGTAGCACTCAGCTCGGTGGCAGCTTGGGGGCACTGCCAAAGTGGGTAACTGCCATACATGGATTTTATTCCAGTGCATGTTTGTCACTGTTTCCTGCATTGAGAGAAGAATTCGGTATAGTATGCTACTCTCTAGCTGCTTCAATTCAATTGTTGGACATGTACCTTACGGCTTACACTCTCTGCTAGATTCTGTGTCATTGGTCCAGTAGGAGATATTTTCATCTACCTCTGTAGTGTAGTCTGTACATATAGACAAGTGTCTCAATGATGCATGTGTCACGGGGCATAATTAGAATTAACCTGTCCCAGCAGGCCTCTGAGTAGTAGTGGCCTATCCTAATCTCGGATGTGCCATGGGTTTTGTCAATAGCATGTGGGCCCAGTTTCCCATTTCGATCAGCTTTACACACACATGTCAGCAATCTAGCTAGGCAGCTTCTAGTTTTCCCCTTGCTCTGGACACAATAATACTAATTACAAACGTTGTTCAAGGAGGTGATGCTGTTCCAGCACGAGTTAAACTTGTCTTGGTTCCGTACTGATTGCGGTGTGCCCGTGCCTACCACAATACTCCACCGGTCGAAGCGAACGCCATAGACCCATAGTGCGCAATCAGCTAGTCCCATATCCATCGGTGGTTGTAACCATTTTGTTCACTCCTGTTTTTGACCTACACAAGTAGTGTACATTTCCTTCCTCGGATACGACCTGCCTGCAGGCAACCTCAAGGAGTGACGACGGCTATAAGAGGACCGGGAGTGCTCGCCGCTTGACTCGGCGAGCGAGAGCTGCACTGCACAGCGATCGAAATACAAAGAGATCGAGAGGAGCTAGGAGCCATGGGAGAAGAGAAGCAACGGGATGGCCATGCTGGGAAGAACAAGTATGCCGTGGCGTGCTCCATTATCGGCTCCATCATCTCCATCCTCATGGGATACGGTACATATTATTAACCTGCACGCGTCAACTCTCCTAATTACCACAAACTTCGTTCAACTCGATCCTAATCCAGCAATCAGTGAGTTTTATCGCTCATCAGTAAATAAAAGTATACAATGCACGTGCAAGTAACGGAAACACGTACGTGTGCATTTGCAGACACGGGCGTGATGAGCGGCGCGATGCTCTTCATCAAGGAGGACCTCAAGACCAACGACACGCAGGTGCAGGTCCTCGCCGGCATCCTCAACGTCTGCGCCCTCGCCGGCTCCCTCACCGCCGGCCGCGTCTCCGACTGGGTCGGCCGCCGCCTCACCATCTCCCTCGCGGCCACCATCTTCCTCGCGGGCTCCGCGCTCATGGGCCTCGCGCCCAACTTCGCCACGCTCCTGGCCGGCCGCTGTGTCGCGGGCGTCGGCGTCGGCTACGCGCTCATGATCGCGCCCGTCTACGCGGCCGAGATCTCGTCCGCCGAGATCCGCGGCTCCGTCACGTCGCTGCCCGAGATCTGCATCAGCTTCGGCATCCTCGTCGGGTACGTGGCCAACTACCTGCTCGCCAAGCTGCCGCTGGTCTACGGCTGGCGCGCCATGCTCGGCCTAGGCGCGCTGCCCAGCGCCGTGCTCGCGGTCGGCGTCATCGCGATGCCGGAGTCGCCGCGGTGGCTCGTCATGCAGGGCCGCGTCGAGCCGGCCCTCGCCGTGCTCCGGCGGGTGTGCGACACCGCGGGCGAGGCCGACGTGCGCCTCGCGGAGATCAAGGTCGCGGCGGGGATAGCAGCTGACGCCGCTGCGAGTGCGCCCCACCAACCGAGCAGTGTCGGCAAGGGCGTCTGGAGGGAGATGTTCCTGCACCCGACGCCGCCCGTCCGGCGTATCCTCGTCGCGGCCTTCGGGGTCCACTTCTTCCAGCACCTCACGGGCATCGAGGCCGTGGTGCTCTACAGCCCGCGCATCTTCAAGGCGGCCGGCATCGCCACACGCAGCGAGATCCTCGCGGCGACCATCGGCGTCGGCGTGACCAAGACGGTGTTCATCCTGACGGCCATCCTGCTCGTGGACCGCATCGGCCGGAGGCCGCTCTACCTCTCCAGCCTCGCGGGCATCGTCGCCTCGCTGGCCTGCCTCGGCCTCGGCCTCACCATCGTCGAGCGCTCGGCGCCGCACCACTCACCGGCGTGGGCGGTGGTGCTGTCCATCGCAACGGTGTTCACCTTCATAGCGTCCTTCTCCGTCGGCGTGGGGCCCATCACCTGGGCGTACAGCTCGGAGGTGTACCCGCTCCGGCTGCGCGCGCAGGGCGCCAGCGTGGGCGTGGCCATCAACCGCGTCATGAACGCCGGCGTGTCCATGACGTTCGTGTCGCTGTACAAGGCGGTGACCATCGGCGGCGCTTTCTTCCTGTTCGCCGGGCTGGCCGTGCTGGCCGCCACGTTCTTCTACTTCCTGTGCCCCGAGACGCAGGGCCGGCCCCTGGAGGAGATCGAGGAGGTTTTCAGCCGCAGGTGGCGCGAACGGCTTCGGTCACCGGCGATGGCGGTGGAGCTTCCGGTGTCCAACGTCCCCGACGGCAAGGCGGGGCCGTGATGCGTTAGCAATAAATGTGCATAACCCATGTGTTTATAGGAAAAAAATTCTCTGCGGCTGTGCCGCACCGCGCCCTGGTGCGAGACCGCCCAGCATGCACGCACGTGTTTATATGTCAAGACTTCTCATTTGGGATGGAATATTCCGATGGAATTATGACGGTTAACTTTTCAAAGGCTGAGCAATACACAGCTGAGTTACACGCTCAGTTCGCGCTATAACATTGATATAGAGTCTATCTATATTTTATTTCATTTGAAAAAAATCAAAACTAGATCCTGGAACTGATTCCAACTTATGATCCTGTTGGCGCTAAAAAATTGACTCGACGATGATTCCTCGCGCGCAACACACCGGTCTGGAAGATTTGCTTGGCTCCAATGCAAGTCCTTAGCTCGAGGCATACCAGCTAGTTTGATCCTACAGCTGAGATCGGCCAACTAGCCAATTTTGATAAAACAATACCTTAGTTCCACATCCAACATAAACCAATCGGCCAATAAAAATACAGTAGAGTAAATGATGATCCCATGATAAAAACATACATCGGCTAGACTCTTGATTAAATCTGGATGACTAAATAATCAATGATCAAGTAGTCCAATGATGATGGAGCTATTTTGAAGCACAAGCCATCGGCCATTAGTCAGATAAGGATGGAGCAATTATTGAACATTTACCTTGTCACAAAAGAACCCACAAGCCAATAACAATTAATTTACTGTCACCACCAATCGGTTTAGACTTAACCGAGACAGCGTTGGCAGCAGGCAGGGATAGCAGTGGGTCGGGTATGGTGTAGATAAGATATTTATCCGCTCGATAGCATACCCGACCTTCCCAGTTGTACCCATACTCGCAACACGTATCAGGCGAAAATTCCTACCCATACCTGTAGCCGCCGGATACCCGTTGGGCGACGATGGGAAGCAGCGAGCGCCGCCTGCGTGAAAGTGCATTTGGCCCTCTAAGTGGGTTTTGGTGTTGATGACATACAAAATTAAGGAGCTAATGAGTTTATCGAGTTTTGGACAGGTTAAAATTTAATGAAATTAAAAAGAGCAAGAAAAGATGCCAAATTTGCTTAAAGGATGGTACTTGGCCAGCTGTTTTTAAATGGTCGGAAGTCCGACCCTATGTTGGAAGTTCTGACAATCACTTAACCAGTGCACTAACGGCTAGTTTTTTGGGTTTTGGGTATTTATACCCCTTCAACCCCTCCTTCATGTGTTGCTGACCTAACCCGAGACAAACACCATCAAGAGCACTTACTACTCCTTCCCAATCACTCATTGAGCTAATCCTTTAGTTGATTTGAGTTAGGCCTTGAGTGAGAGCAAGATTGAGGTGTGAGACTCAACCATTTTAAGTGAAAGGGCAGTCAAGTTCATCTCAAGAGCACTTGAAGCATCTTCACCCTTCGATTCACGTTTGTTACTCTTGAAGCTTGCTTCTATACGGTTTGGTGTCACCCGTGGAGCATCCTCTCGTGTGTGACATTTCAGGTATTTGGGAGCAAGATACACTAGGTTTAGTGTAAAGTTGTGTGTGTTTTTGTGAATGTGTTAAAACTTAAATGCAAGTTAAAGGGTGTTTTTGTAGTTTTGGAAAAATTAGGGTTCTTTTGCTAAATGTGTTTGAAGGTAGGGTAATTTCAAATTGTATGAAGGTTAGTTTTCTAAAGGCAAGTATTTACTTTTAAACCACTATAAGAAATAGAATTATCCTAAGGTTTCATTTGGAATGTGAATTTTAAATAGGTTTTATATGAAATTTGATAGTTTGTCGGATTTTGAAATAGTTTCAAAATCCTAATTCTTTTGAAGCTGACCATTAAAGCAAAGTTGTAGCTTTTTTAAACTCTACACTTTTGCTTTTGGGCATATTTTCATTTGGGCTATGGTTTGAAAGAAAATCTTACTTCATAGTGAACCCCTAGAACTTTTGAAAAATTAAAAACAAGTCCTCGTCGTCTTCCTCTCTCCCCTCCCTCTCTGTTGCTCTCCTGTGCCGCCCGTCACCCCTCTCCGGCGATCTCCCGGGCTGACAGCTGCCCCTCGCTACCCTAACCACACCACCTGGCCCTCCAGCTCGCCCGTCCGCCGCTCGCCCGACCCCCGCTGGCTTTTCCCCGCCCTGCCACGTCGTGCCGTCGTCGCCCGCAGCCGCCACGCGTGCCGCCAGCCGCCAGCAGCTACTCCAGCTCGCCTGTGCCTCTTCTTGGTTCCGCAGCGCGTCTAGGAGCCCTCCTCAACTTCTTTTACCCTCTCACACGCCCGCATTTTCGCCCTCTTCTTCTTCTCCGCTCGGCACCGCCGCCAGACCTCCGCCGCAGTCCCTTCTCACCGCCGTCAGCCACCTCCGCCGCTCCACACTCGCAATTCCGTTCTCCACCGGCACCACTACATCCCACTAAAGCTCCCTGACCAGCTATTCTCCATCCCCTCACGCTCACACAACCAGAACGCCATGCCGGCAGTCCTGTACACCGCCTCCACTCGGCCTCACTATCGTCCCGGCGCTCCGCCCCCTCTTGGTCCTCACCGAGGTCACCACTAGCACTACATCTACGCGTAGAAGCTTCCTGGCCACTTTCCCGTCACCTTCTGCACTCCGGCCACCAGAACGCCGCCGCCGCCTCGGGACCTCACCGCGCCAGCTCGGTCCTCCATCGAACCACCGTCTCTGCACCTTCCTTCTTCGATTCCTGCCACCCCCGAACCCGCCGTGAGCTCCTGAACCTTTTCCCCCACTTCCCCCTTGCCGCCGGTGAGCCTCCTCGCTGGAATTTGATCGCCGTCGTGTTGTCCCTCGGTTCAAACCGACCAGGGACCCAATTGCAAGTATTCTTTTCTTTCTAGGGTCTTTTCTGCAAAAATATCAGTACCCCCCTCAATTCAAATCAGCCAGCTTTGAAAATCGATAAAAATTTGTAGAAAAATTCAAAATTTGTCAAACTAGTTCTGTTATACTCTAGGAGTCTAGTTCTACAACTTTTGTTACTAAAGTTTAGTTTGAAACTTAATATTTTAAGTTCTATTTTAAACTCTATCACAAGTGAATCTTTTAAGTATCTTTTACATGTTAGCTTTATTTCATGTGATTTTTGGTATGCAACTTGTGTGTGACATGAGTGAACTTGTGTACAAATTTCACCATCAGTACTGCACTCTAACTTGAACTCATTTAAATTTGTTCAAAGTAAGCTTGAAATGAAGTAAATTTATTCAAGCATGTTGCTGATGCTTTTATGCTTAACTCTTTTTACCATGCTTTGTTCTAATGCTGAGTAATCCATAGTAAATTTTGAATAATTTTATAACACTGTTTAACTTAAGGTTTTGATTTAAACTTGAAATTTGAATTTAATTCAAATAACTTAGTTTCTGCTTTCAAAAATTTATAAAACATTTATGTAAAGCTCATCTGATAGAAATAAACATACTCATTAAAATTCAAAGCCAGAGCCCCTATAGATTTCAAACTAAAAATAAAACTTGTTAACTTAAGTTTGATTTTTTTCATTTTTATACTACTATTCTATTAGGTTTAAAAATATGAAAAATTAACATAAGTTTTGTATTAACATTAGATGTGTGTAGTTAAATTCCTAACCTCAGTACTCGAAATTATTTATGATGCTAGTAATGTTAATTGGTTTAATTTATAATAAGTAAATTTGAATTCTTGGAATTCAAATCCATTGTTTTGTGATGTGTTGAATGTGAGTTGTTGGATTGCAACCTTATCGTGAAGGAAAGTTATTGACTCAATAATCACTTAATTCAAATCATTGCATATCATATAGAATCGACGACGCTTTAAGACGGGACCTACGAATTGGTCCCGGAACCTGAGCAGGGTATATCTGAAGACCAAGTGAATGTTGCCGAGGATCTTACTGTAGCTCCGAACGAAAGTTCGGAAGTTGTTGACATTCCTGACCCTAGCCCCACCCAAGAAGGCAAGCCCCGGTGCATAACCCAGTTTTTCAAATTATGCTCTTATTATGTTATATATCTATATTGTGCATTAAGTTTTAGGAGTTGTAATGAAACCCTAGATGAATGAAACTTAGGAACCTATGTAATATTTTTCCGAGTCTTTACCGAAAAGATGCTCTGCTAATACGATCGGTAGAAGTCGAGTGATTTCCTGTCACTCGTGTGATATAGGAGTTGATTGTTTATCTTTCTACAATCACTATAAGGATAACGGACGGGGTTATGTACGATATCAGGACTTGAAAGAATACCCCATCTGTGTTGGTTTAAGTTTGATATGGTTGCAGTGTGTGGTAGTGGTGGTCAAGTGTTTGAAAGTACTGGCCACATACCGTAAATATGGTACGCGGTAAGCCTATTACCTGATTGGCCCAGCAAGTGGACTTACCCCAGTACTCGAATTTTGGTTTTTGTCACACGCACGCACCGACGTGTGGGAATACGTTTCGCGTAGCGGACGGGAGTACAGCCATACAGTCGCGCTGTAGGCGTATGTCCCGCACAATGAATGTGCGTATGGTCCTACAGTTGCTTGTGGTGGCCCTGATCCACGACCTGGAATGAGATGGGAACGGTTGCCGGGAAGTTAAGTTTCTGAGCGTGTGAGTTAAGATCCCTTGCAAGGTTATGAAATTCGATTCAGAATCGTCCGTTTCTCGCGGAGATTGAGACTGCTTGATACTTCTGCCACATAGAGTAATAACAGTAACCGTTAATGGAACAATTTTGATGTATGCTTTATATCTATCTTGCTTGAGTAGTATAAGTGCTTACCTAGAATGGTTAAAAGAAAATAGAATCTTAAAGCTAATATATAAAAGTAAGGACATACTCTTTGTTGCTTTTCAGCAAAGAAAACTAGAGCCGTTCAATCTATCATGTCGGGTAAGCCTTGCTGAGTATTAGTGTACTCAGCCTTGCTAGTAATATGGTTTTCAAGTATGTCGTTCGTGACCCAAGTGGATAGTCTGACTTGGCCTGGCACTGTTCCGCTTGGCTGGTCGGTGGCATGGGATCCGTCCCCGGCCGGCAATGACCCTTTGGAGTAACGCCATGCCTTGGGCTGAGTACGGTGCCTACCTCTGCAACGTATGTAGTAGCGTTGTTATTTCCGCTGCTAACTCTGAGTACTGTCTGGTAAACTTAAAGTTTCAAATAATACTTGTTTAAATTTGTATTAGCTAGGATGAAACAAAACCTCTGTGTAATAATGTTTAATTATCCTGTGGTGTAAAAGTTGCGAGCTGTTTTCAGGCTGGACTCGTCTTCGTGCGAGGTAAACCTACACCGATCCTGTGTAACCGTGGTTGAATCAGGTGGTGACCCGACAGACCAATGAGTTGTTCCGTTTGAAGTGCGCTGAGCTTCTATCACCTGCCTATGCGTTGACTAGTGCGCTTGAGCCGGAATAATTCAAGCGGTTCTGCCACATCGTGTGTTTGCGCCCAGGAAGTTTGTATTACCCTATCCTTTGTGGATTTCATAGTAAGTGACTCAATCTTTCTTTATGGTTGATTGAGTGAGGTAAAGAGTTAGTGGGAGACCCGGCTCTTTGTGAGCTCCTCAACGGAGACATAGCTTTCTTAGAGGAAGTGAACTTCGGGAACAAATCTCTTGTGTCTTGTGCTTATTGCATTTATTTAGTTCTCATTGACCTAGAGTTTGTTTTGTGCCGGTCTACATACTCGATTTGTTGTGCTTGCAAAGATCACCCGCAGAAGTCTCCTAGTATTATTATGCAACTTTTGATTCAGCTAGATTCTACAGTTTCAAGTTTAATTTTGGATTTCGTATAAGAACTTTAGTTTTGTCGGAAGTTCCAGTCCGGTGTCAGAAGTTCCGACACATTTAATTGCTGTGAAGAATTTTTTTGGTTTTTTAGGTACGCCTATTCACCCCCTCTAGGCATCACCAACATTCTTTCAATTGGTATCAGAGCCTAATCTCTTGATTTAGTCTTAACCGCTAAGGGATATTAAGATGTCTATAGCTGGGGATGGTGTCGATGTCGCCGCAATTGTCGCTGCTCAAGTCGATGCCGGTGCCGGATTAGATGGTGCCGGAAATCCTTTTAGGCAAACAAGCCGTCCACGCTCCATTCATGATGCCGACTCAAGTTCAAGTGATGAAAGCGAGGGTGAGACATCGGAAGCAAGAAGAAGGAGAAAAGAAAAGATGAAGGCCAAAATTGAGAAGAAGGTCAAGAAGTTGATGATGAAGCGAATCAAGGAAGAAAGCGAGAAACATCCTTTCTTCGGTTAATCAAGTTCCTCATAACTATGCTTCATCTCAATATCTTACTTCTCAATTTCAATCAGTTCACTTAGGAAAACCTCATTTCTTTGATGAGATGGATTATCCCATGTGATCTTATGATTTGAAAATGCATCTCTACGGGCTTCACCCCTCTATTTGGGAGGTTGTGGTTGTAGGTGTGACTTCTCCTACGAACAGTGTACCCATGGTCGAACAAGCTCAAGACTATTTCTGCAATGCACAAGCCGTGAGGGTCATCATAAGTTCCCTTTGTGCCCAAGAATTCAACAAAGTCCACAATGTTGAAATAGCCAAGAAAATTTGGGACACACTAAAAGAAACTCATGAGGGAACCGATGAAGTTAGAGAAGGCAAGATGGATTTGTTGCAAGGAGAGTTAGAGCACTTTATCATGCATGATGAAGAAACCGTGAGGCTAATGTATGATAGACTAATGGTCCTTGTATCATACATTAGATTTCTTGAAAGCACGGAATGGGAAGATCACAAGGTGACAAGGAAGTTGCTTAGAGCCTTCACGCCAAGGAACCCTACTCTTGCAACAATGATTAGAAGAAATCCCAAATTTAAGGTCAAAATGTCTATTCAACTTCTTGGAGAAATCCTTCATCAATAGTTGTGTCGGTACATACGGACAGGGGTACCTCCTGCTAGGGTGTCCACCTCCAAACCCTTAGCGCGCCGCTGCCGCCTCACAGGTAAGGGCGCGATGGTGTCCGGCTCCGGTGTGTGCGCCAAGCGCATCGTGGTGGCCACGCGCCACCACATGCTCGGCCGCCTTTCCTCGATCATCGCCAAGGAGCTGCTCAACGACCAGAAGGTCGTAGTAGTCCGCTGCGAGGAGATCTGCTTCTCCGCGGGCCTCGTCTATCACTAAGTCGTCTGACAGGGTGTCCAACCAGATGGGCACAAGGTTATCCGTGACCTCGCCCTTGCCCTTTGGATGACGAGGCGTACCGCCCAGGCCTGACAGCTGGGATCATGGTCTCTGGACCTCTCCCCGAGCTCTTATAGGTCCAGCATCTCCACGTACCCACGTGGGCAGGGTGCTTTGGAATGGCCTCCACGGGCCCAGACCCCCCAGGGTGGTCCAGCGCCGCTATGTGTGGGGGTCAGACCCCTTTGGGCCTATCCACCTGGACTGGCCTCGGGGGCCCGGACCTCTCTTCCCCCCAAGAAAGGGGTCCGGTGCCGCCACATGCCACCAAGACGGTGTCAACTAGGCGAACCTTGCCACGTGCTCATGGCAGAAGGCCGTCCGCGGGGCGTCAGCCCAACTACCGCATTAAATACGGGTAGGTGGGCTGCACACGCCCATGACAGGGCATGGCCTGCCCTCTAACACACTAGGCAGGTATGCTGACACCACGGTAAGCCCGCCTGTTTCCAAGGCGGCGCATCGCATCACTGCGCACTGTGCGCGGGTAGGGGGCGTACAGTCAACTCACAGCGCCGTGCGCATGAGCAAGGGGTGATGATGGTCTACTGCAGGAGAGCTGAGGTGTGCGCTCCCACAGTGTACACGGAGGCAACGGCGCGGCGGGTCAACGCAGCCCCTTCGCCTGTCAGAGAGTACTGGCCCAACAGTGACAGCACGTCTTCCACTGTGCGTAACACTGACAGCAGGTACTGTGCCGGTAAGGCGGCACATGACCATATCCTGGTTGTAGATACGACATCAACTTCTCGATTGAGAGGACTACAGGGAAGAGCTGGAGAGGAAGATCTCCATATCTCTCGTATTACAGGCTCCAGTCGGTGCGTTATTTAATATATAGCCGGGCCCACCTGTCGGGGCTCCGCTCAGTGTATGCACTCCCCTTAGTCTATAAAAGGGAGAGTGTGCTCGTTAGAATGGGTTTTCTCTTAGAGACAGGTTCTCTTGGACTCTCAAGTTCCCAAGCTTTCCGAAGCAATACAACGCACAAGTGGACGTAGGGTATTACGCTCAGGCGGCCCTAACCACTCTAAAAACCTGTGCCTTTTCTGTGTTCATCCACCCTTTGATCAAGAATTTCTAGGTCTCCCTCAAACTCATCCTAAACTAGGATTAGGCGGGTGCATTCCGCCACCTGGCTGGAGATTTCTTTCGACATTTGGCGCGCCAGGTAGGCGGTAGGTTTGGTTAGCGCTTGGTCAAAGCTCAAGGCTACGATGGCGCAGGAGAATGGGCATCACAACCTCCTGATGGGCGAGGAAGTGGCGTCATCTACGCCACACGCCTCGCGCTGTCCCCCATCCAGGGCGGCGCCGCGCGCTGCACCACAGCGTGCTGCGGAGCATGCCTCCGTGGCCCTATCGCAGCCCATGCCAAACGGGCCACTAGCGGCGGCCAGGGAGCTGCTCTGCAACCTGCCAGGCGTGGCAGCCTCCCCCGACGCACCGAGGCAATGGCGTGACAACGTCGACCGCCTCCTCAACCTAGCACAGGCCTCCCTAGGCTCAGCGGGGGAATCTAGTCCAGGCAGCGCCATCGTCAGGGCGGCGCATCCGGCTCTGTGCACTCTCCATCGGTGAGGAGTGCACGGACCGAGGACCTGTGGGCGGAGCTTAACCGCAGACGTGCGGGAGAGGATGCCCGCATCTCCATCGAGCGGGCGCGCAACCGCCGGCTCAACATCGAGGGTCGTAACCTCGGAGCTGAACTTGATGCGGTCGTACCGAAGCCACAGGTACTCGTCCAGGCACCGGTGTCCAGGGTGGGCTGCGCAGCGCTTGTAGACCACCTTCGTGCGGTGGCCTGGCCATCCTAGTTTTGGCCACACCTGCCGGAAAAGTATGACGGGTCCACCAACCCGTCAGAATTCCTGCAGGTCTACATCACCGCCATCACGGCGGCTGGGGGTAACGACGCCGTCATGGCAAGTTACTTTCATGTAGTCTTGACCGGGCCAGCCCGGACTTGGCTCATGAACCTACTCCGGGATCCATCCAGTCCTGGGGTGAGCTCTGCGAGCAGTTCACGGCGAACTTCGCTAGTGCGTACCAGCAGCACGGTGTGGAGGCCCACCTCCACGCCGTGAGGCAGCAACCTGGGGATACCCTCTGTGCCTTCATCTCCCACTTCACCAAGGTACGTGGAACCATTCCACGTATCTCCAATGCATCTGTCATCACGGCTCTCCATCATGGGGTCCGTGATGACAAGATGTTGGAGAAGCTGGTGACACACCAGGTGGAGACCGTCACCACCTTGTTCGCCTTAGCGGACAAATGCGCCAGGGTAGCAGAGGGCCATGAATGGCACTCTGCCCCTCAAGGAGGGCCTGCATAGATGAGTGGGCCTAGTGTCGCTGCCCCTGGCAGTGGGAAGAAAAAGAATAAGAAGAACCATGGCTTTGACAAGCCACGAGTTGGGGTCCGGTCGCTGCAGCTGCAGCGGCCGGGGGCCAGAACTCCCGTGGCAAGCGCCCACGTCAGCAGCGCACCGACACCGGGTCGTGCCCTGTTCATCCTGGGGCTCGCCACAGCACCACCGAGTGCTGCGAGTTCCAGAAGCTCGCGGAGCGCCTTAGCAAGAGGTGCGACCAAGCCTCCAGGGAAGGCTCCTCCCCTCCACGGTGGTCCGGCAAGGAGAAAGCCTCCGATGCCGATGCAGCAGCGACGGAGAGGGAGTTGGGGTACCAGACCACAAACAAGGACCTTAAGGGTCTGTTCCACCAGTCCGACTTCGAGTCCGGTGGGGACGAGCGCCGCAAAAAGCTGTACGTCATGTACGGCGGCAGCTCGGAGCTTGTCTCCCGACAGGATGTCAAAACCCTTCGCCAGGAGGTTCTTTCGGCGAAGTAGGGGACTCCAAAGGCGGCGCCCCACCAGAAGTGGAAGAGCACCACCATCTCCTTTGGGCCATTCGACTGCCCTAAGAACATGGTGGGGGCTGGGGTGCTACCGCTCATTACCGCCCCCACCATTGCCAACATCAGGCTCCACCACGTGCTGATTGACGGAGGCGCTGGCCTCAGCGTCATCAGCTATGCAGCGTTCAAGCACCTGCAAATCCTGGAGTCCAAGTTGGCCCCGTCGCGCCCATTCTCCGGAGTGGGCCCAAATCCCGTTTACCCGGTGGGGACCATTTCCCTGCCGGTCATGTTCGGGATGGAGGTGAACTTCCGCACGGAGAACGTCCAGTTCGAAGTTGCGGAAGTGAACCTCCCCTTCAATGCTATCATTGGCAGACCGGCTCTGTACCGGTACATGGCCGTTGCCCATTACAGGTACTTGGTCCTCAAGATACCATCCCCGGCAGACATCCTCACCGTGCAGAGCAACCAAACCGCTGTCGTGGTGGCGGTTGAGAAGCTACATGCGTTGGCAGCAGGGCTTGCCCCGACAACTGGCGCCGAGGGGTCCGACCCCTCATCCTCTTGTGCCAAGGCGCTGACCAAGGCGCCCAGGGTCCGTCCGTCTGATACGGGTGATGTTCCCGTGAAGACCATCCAGGTCAGAGCGGAGGCCTCCCAGACCACCCGCATCGGCGGGAACCTGGGAGAGAAATAGGAAAGCGCGCTCATCGCCTTCCTCCGGGCAAACATTGACGTGTTCGCCTGGGAACCATCACAGATGCCCAGGATCCCCAGGGAGGTGATTGAGCACCATCTGAAGATCCGCCCTGATGCCAGGCCGGTCCGATAAAAGCCACGGAAGCAGTCCATCGAACGGCAGAACTTCATCCGTGAAGAGCTCCACAAGCTGTTGCAGGCTGGCTTCATCAAAGAGGTCTACCACCCAGTGTGGTTGGCCAATCCAATCGTCATCCCGAAGGATAACGGGAAGCTTCGGATGTGCATCGACTATACCAATCTTAATAAGGTATGTCCAAAAGACCCTTATCCACTTCCTCGAATAGATCAAATTGTAGACTCCACCTCCGGGTATGACTTGCTATTCTTCATAGATGCCTATTCTGGTTTTCACCAAATCAAAATGGCTAAAGATGATAGGAAGCATACTGCTTTTGTAGTAGTGGATGGTCTTTATTGTTATGTTGTAATGCCATATGGACTGCTTAATGCTCTACCCACTTTTCCTCATGCAATGAACATCACTTTAGGTGATTTGGTTAGAGACATAGTTGAGGTGTATGTTGATGACATCGTTGTCAAGACTAGAGAATCGAATTCCCTTCTAGAAAATTTAGCTCAAGTCTTCGACAAGCTACACCTGACCTCCATAAAGCTTAACCCCGAGAAATGCGTCTTTGGCATTTCGGCGGGAAAGCTGCTCGGATTCCTAGTGTCACACCGGGGGATCGAGGCGAACCCGGATAAGATCTGGGCAATCGAGGCAATGGGACCCCCTGCACGTCTCAAGGATGTGCAGAGATTGACGGGGTCCCTTGCAGCCCTCAACCGCTTCATCTCGAGGCTGGCAGAGAGGGCCCTTCCCTTCTTCAAACTGATGAGGGGGTCCGGTCCATTCACATGGACTGATGAGGCAGAACAAGCCTTCCAGGAGATGAATCAGTATCTCACCTCCTTGCCAATCCTGGTCGCACCGGACCCAGGTGAGACACTGTTTCTTTACCTTGCAGCGATGACTGAAGTTATCAGCATGGTGCTGGTCGCTGAGAGGTCAGAGCAACTCATGTAGAAGGTGGAGGTCCGGCCTCCACCAGTGTGACAACCGACCCTGCTTCGGAGGGTCCAGCCGGTTCCAGACCCGGGGAAGAATCAGGGGACCTAGGGTCCAACGCGTCCCCAGCACAGGGAGAAGGACCCAGTCCAGCTGGCAAAGTCAAGACTGTCCAGAAGCTGGTCTACTATGTCAGCGAGGTCCTTCATGAGGCAAAGGCCAGGTATCCTGAGACGCATAAGCTCCTTTATGCTATACTCATTGCGTCCAGGAAGCTCCGCCATTCCTTCCAGGCCCACAAGATTGTGGTGGTGACCTCCTATCCACTGAGGGCCATACTCCACAATTCCAATGCCACAGGCAATATCGCCAAATGGGCAGTAGAGCTTGCTGGATTTCAACTCGACTTCCAGCCATGCCATGCCATCAAGAGCCAGGTCCTCGCTAACTTTGTTGCGGAGTGGACACCAGCACCAAGTGTCCTAGGGGGTCTGGACCATGGGTCGGACCCCCCACCTCCAGAAGCCAGGGCTCCGATGTTCACCGGATCCCACTGGATGCTCTTCTTTGACGAGTCCACACGCATCAAGAAGGCTGGGGCTGGCGTGGTCCTCATTGACCCAAACGGCGAGCAAGTGAAGTACATGGTGCTCCTCGACTTTGAGGCCACCAACAACATGGCGGAGTATGAGGCCTTAATCTTCGGACTCACGGTGGCCCTGTCCCTGGGGGTCCGGGAGCTCCTGGTCAAAGGAGACTCCCAACTCATCATCAGGCAGGTCCGGGGGGAGTGTTGCTGCAATAATCCCCAGCTCGTAGCTTACCTCATCCACGTGAGGAAGCTGGAGAAGGACTTTGATGTGCTGGAACTGCAACACGTTCCACGTGAGGGCAACTCAGCGGCGGATGCACTCTCCGCGAAGGCATCAACTCAGGCACCCATGCCAGAGGGCGTCTTCCAAAGATGGCTGCTGAAGCCTTCCGCACGGCCTGCCGGACTAGGCGAAGGGGGTCGGTCTAGCACCTCGAAGCTAGCGGTCCCGGCGGCGCTCCATCCGTGGAGCCCACCAAGGGTTGTGTGCACCCTCGAGGGTCTTGAAGACCTCGGGGAGCCACACCCAATTTCCCAGGAAGGTCCCGATGCATGGATCTCCAAGATCCGGGACTACCTGAAAGACAACTTCCTTCCTGAAGACCAAGCATCTACTGAGCGTATAGTGCAGTTGGCTAAGCGATACACGATGGTAGAAGGGGATCTCTACTGCCGTGGTGCCAACGACATCCTCATGCGGTGCATCACCCGAGAAGAGGGCTGCGACTTGCTCGCAGAGATCCATGGAGACGAGTGCGGAAGTCATTCTTCATCCCGCATGCTGGTCGGTAAGACCTTCCGGCATGGTTTTTACTGGCCGATAGTGCTCCAGGATGCAGCTGAGCTGGTAAGGTCCTGCAAAGTATGCCAGTTACATGCAAAGCAGATACACACTCCAGCTCAGGCACTGCAGATGATTCCACCCTCCTGGCCTTTCGCTGTATGGGGGTTGGATATCTTGGGACCTTTCCCTAGGGCCGTCGGCGGGTACCGGTACCTCTACGTCGCCATCGAAAAATTTACCAAATGGCCGGAGGCAACCCCCGTGGTCAACATTACCAAGGCGTCAGCAACTACCTTTCTCAAGTCAATTGTGTGTCGGTTTGGGGTCCCGAACCGGATCATCACTGACAACAGGACTCAGTTCGCAAGCCTATACTTCCAAGAGTACTGCGAAGATATTGGTATCCAGCTCTGTTTCGCCTCTGTGGCGCACCCCAGGAGCAATGGCCAAGTCGAGCGGGCTAATGCTGAGGTCCTCAGAGGGCTCAAGATCCGAACCTACAACGATTTTGAGAAACATGGCGCAAAATGGGTTGACCAGCTTCCATGTGTACTGTGGGGGAATCGGACCACACCCACCCGAGCGACCGGGAGACCCCTTTCTTTCTGGTCTATGGGGTCGAAGCATGCCTTCCCCCGGAGATCACCATGGGCTCGCTACGAGTCCAAGCTTTCGATGAGGATTTGTAGGAGCAGCAGTATCGTCAAGATGTAGACCTCGTCGACAAGCGAAGACGACGAGCAGTAGTCCAAAATGCACGGTACAACCAAGCGCTCCGACGTTACCATCAACGGTTCGTGCATAGTAGGGAGCTCCGGGTCGGGGACCTAGTCCTAAGGCGAATCTTGAACCGAGAAGGGCTACACAAACTCTCCCCCAGCTGGGAGGGTCCCTTCAAGGTAACGAAGGTGTGCCGACCCGGATCTGTTCGCTTGGCTATGGAGGAAGGCATGCAGCTACCCAATCCGTGGAATATTGAGCACCTTCGTAAATTCTACCCTTAGGGGTCTAGCTGAGAGAAAATTCTTTCCTTTGTAAATGGTAGCATCCCCGTGCGGACCAGGGCCGTGGAGGTCTGTCCTCGTAAACCCGGCCCCTGTCGTCCATCGCACGCTCTGTCTGTACCAATTTATTGAGGAAGAATTTATTCTTAGTATGTCTTTAGGGCTTATGCGATTCTATTTTTCCGTTGTTTCTTGCTTTGCTAACCCCCATGTGGTCCCTTACTCCCATGCCGTACCTGAGGCCTGCTTTGAGTTGCTACATTATATCTTCACCCAGGACCTATGTTCACAGGAAGGCTTCGGCCTCCCGGGCTGTGGCCTCGGGCTCCGGACCTCTGGGTCCGGACCCTACCGACGTAGGCGGGGGCGGTGGAGTTGCTGGTGCTGTCGCCGGACCTCCGGCGGCAGTAGATGAAGCTAGCTGGGGGCCGGCTCCCCCGGCCGGGGAATCACCAGCAGGCATAGAGGACGTGGCTAGAAAAAGCGTCCTGGCACACACCAACAGGGTTAGGACCCAGAAACTAAATAGGACAAAGAAAAGCATGAGGAGTAAGCTGCTTACTCGAAGTCAGGCAACACCCAATCTCCTTGGGTGATCGGGGGATCCTCCCTTTCTACGGAAGACTCCCCGGTCATAAGGTGGGGCCCTCCCGCCGAGGACGCTCTCGGCAGCGGGGTTTGGGCCTATGGCCCTAGCTGCACTAGTGGTGAAGACGGCGTCGCCTGGTGCTGCGGCCTGGTGCTACGGTGTTGGCTGCGGCGGTGGAGGTTGTTGCTGTGGTGAAGACCGCCGCGCCTCCTCCGACCTCCCATGCGGCTGTGGGCATTGCGACGGTGGTGCTGGAGCCTGGGTGCTGCTCTGCCCCCTAGCTCCGCCGTCTTCGGGTGCTTGGGGGCCGGCTCCCCCATGAAGGACCCATCACCGCGCTGGAGCCTCCGTGACCTGGACTCCTCTTCTTCGCTGCTCCGGACGGTGGCCACTCCCCGCACCTCGTCGTTTCTCCGGGTCAGGGTTGCGCCCACATTCTGCTTGTGGTGGCGCTCCGGCTCCGGTTCCTTCCCTTTACCCTTCCCGGTGGGGGCCGGACCTCTATGGCTGGCGAGGTGCCGGGGATCTGGATCCCACGATTGGGGTCACGTCCCACCTGTCGGACCGCCAGGCCACCCTCGTCGAGGGTCGGCATCGATGCCAAGACCGCCGACCGCATTGCCTGGTCCTCGCATAGGGCCTTGATTCCCCTCGGGAGCACCAGCGACTCCGGGGTGTATGTTTCGCCGGTCATCGCCTGGATTGAAGCCTCCAGTTCCGCGTGGGTCGGATCTATGCTGGGCCCACGCACGATCCTGCAGAAGTCGTTCGACCCCGTGTACATGCAGGCCATCCTGGATCGCTGCTGCAGGGGTGCAATGAGGTGCCTCAGGAAATCGCCCAGCACCATCATGGACGTCAGGCCGCCCTTCGCCAAAGTTTTGACCTGGTTCAGGACCGGGACGAGCTCCTCCGGCAGTGACGGCTTGGCCTTCCAGCTGCTGTGATCGCTGAGGGACCCTTTCATCGGCAGCTCCAGGTGGTCATTGGCGTCAGTCGTGGCGATGACCCAGCCGTCACGCCAGTCCTCCCACTTGGCGCTGGAGAAGGCGCTGATGTAGGAGCCGGCCGTCCCTTGCCGGAGCTTGAAGTAGTAGGCACCGATCTCGCGCTTGCTCCTCCCTGACCCGACCAGGGCATAGAAATGCCTGAAGATGGCAACGCAGGGACGGCCCCCCACGAACATCTCCATGAAGTGGGCGAAGACAGCCACGAGGAGGACGGAGTGGGGGGTGAGGTGCTGGAGCTGAAGGCCGAACTCCTCCAGGAGCAGGAGGAAGAAGGAAGAGATCGGTGGCACCAGCCCACACATGACGTACGAGTTGAAGAGGATGAACTCCCCCGCGACCAGGTCGTTGAGGGGAGTCGAGCCTGCCCGGATCTTCCCGATGAGCTCCGGCGTGGTCCACCCCAGGAGACGGTGAACCGAGTCAAGCTGGCTCTCTCGCTGGAAGCGGCGGGGGTTGCAACGCAGAGACATGGCGGTGGTTGCTACTTTGCGGGGACTCGGATGGAAATGAGGCGGAGGAGGAAGAAATGCCGGGCGCAAAAAGCAGATCGCAAATGTGCGTGCGGAGACGAAGGGGAGCTGCAGCGTCTGGAGAAGGCAAGTGCGAAAAGGTAGCCGATCTCTGTGGCGCGTGCCTTTAAGTAAAGCTGCTCACCTCTTCGAACTCCACAGTGACCGAGGAGAAGGCGAAGGGTTGCCTGCACCAGGCTCCCGTCTCTCAACCTCTATGATCGGTGGGCCCAGGCCCGCCAGTCAAAGGAGCGGTCACTGGAGGCGGGGGGAAAAGGCGGAATCCGAACCGCCAGAGCCATGGGATGGGCTCGAATAAGACAAGAAGCTTAACCATCTGGCGCGTAGAACACGGGCGGAGGACGACCCCTCGAAGATCCCGCTGGGGGGATTTGTCCTTCTTGCCCCTACACGACGGGCAAAAGTTGTCCACCCAACTTAACGCTGGGATATGGCCCCACCAGCGGGTTCGTTCCTCACTCGAGGTAGGCCTGGGGGCCTCTGTCGGTATATACGGACTCGGGTACCTCCTGCTAGGGTGTCCAGCTCCAAATCCTTAGCGCGCCGCTGCCGCCGCACAAGTAAGGGCGCGATGGTGTCTGGCTCCGGCGTGCGCGCCAAGCGCATCGTGGTGGCCACGCGCCACCACATGCTCGGCCGCCTTTCCTCGATCATCTCCAAGGAGCTGCTCAACGACCAGAAGGTCGTGGTAGTCCGCTGCGAGGAGATCTGCCTCTCCGCGGGCCTCGTCTGTCACTAAGTCGTCTGACAGGGTGTCCAACCAGATGGGCACAAGGTTATCCGTGACCTTGTCCTTGCCCTTTGGGTGACCAGGTGTACGGTCCGGGCCTGATAGCTGGGATCATGGTCTCTGGACCTCCCCCCGAGCTCTTATAGGTCCGGCGTCTCCATGTACCCACGAGGGCAGGGTGCTCTGGAATGGCCTCCACGGGCCCGGACCCCCAGGGGGGTCCGGCGCCGCCATGTGTGGGGGTCCGACCCCTTTGGGCCTGTCCACCCGGACTAGCCTCGGGTGCCCGGACCTCCCTTCCCCTTGGGAAAGGGGTCCGGTGCCGCCACGTGCCGCCAAGGCGATGTCAACTAGGCGAACCTTGCCACGTGCTCATGGCAGAAGGCCGTCCGCGTGGCGTCAGCCCAACTACCGCATTAAATACGGGTAGGTGGGCTGCGCGCGCCCATGACAGGGCATGGCCTGCCCACTGACACACTGGGCAGGTATGCTGACACCATGGTAAGCCCGCCTGTTTCCAAGACGGCGCGTCGCATCACTGCGCACTGTGCGCGGGCAGGCGGCGTACAGTCAACTCACATCGCCGCGCGCGTGAGCAAGGGATGATGATGGTCTGCTGCAGGAGAGCTGAGGCGTGCACTCCCACAGTGTACACGGAGGTGAAGGCACGGTGGGTCAACACAGCCCCTTCGCCGGTTAGAGGGTACTGGCCCAATAGTGACAGCACGTCTTCCACTGTGCGTAACACTGACATTAGGTACTGTGCCGGTAAGGCGGCACATGACCATATCCTGGTTGTAGATACGCACATTAACTTCTCGATCGAGAGGACTACAGGGAAGAGCTGGAGAGGAAGATCTCCATATCTCTCGTATTACAGGCTCCAGTCGGTGCGTTATTTAATATATAGCCGGGCCCACCTGTCGGGGCCCCGCTCAGTGTATGCACTCCCCTTAGTCTATAAAAGGGAGAGTGCACTCGTTAGAATGGGTTTTCTCTTAGAGACAGGTTCTCTTGGACTCTCAAATTCCCAAGCTTTCCCAAGCAATACAACGCACAAGTGGATGTAGGGTATTACGCTCAGGCCGCCCGAACCACTCTAAATCCCTGTGCCTTTTCTGTGTTCATCCACCCTTTGATCAAGCGTTCCTAGGTCTCCCCCAAACTCATCCTAAACTAGGATTAGGCGGGTGCATTCCGCCACCCGGCTAGAGATTTCCTCCGACAAGTTGGTTGAGAGGGATGTGGCCAAATCACTTAGCCACAAAGTGAACAAGAATATAGCACTCAATGCTAGCTTAAGTGACAAGGTTGAATCAAGTCCCAAGGCTCTAAAGTCAAGAAAGGAAGATTCAAGTCCCAAGGATCCACCGATGAAGAGATGACTTTACTATTGAGAAACCTCATGAAGTTCATGAAGAAGAAGTACTACAAGAAAGGTGGTGATAACAAGAAGAAGCCATCACAAACAAGATGTTATGAATGCAAAGAAGTGGGTCACTACAATGCCGATTGCCCACAATTGAAGAACATAGAAAAGGAAGAGAAGAGGTAGAAGGAGAAGAGCAAGGACTAGAAGAAGAATTATAAAGGTCATGCTCATATTGGTTAAGAGTGGGAGTCTAGTCATGAAGACTCCAATCATGAAGGTACGGCAACTCTAGCCATACCAAAGTCTTCAAGGAAACTCTTCAACAACATCGCCTATGATGAAGATTGTCACACCCGATTTATAAGAACATAAATTGAGCAATCATATATGCGCCAGGATCAAGTCACGCATATATACAACAGATTATCAAGATATCACAACACATGTCACAATTAAAAGCGTATAAATTATAAAATGAATGTCTTTATTACAACTGAATCAAAAATCAGTTCAAGGAATGCGGAAGCGTAAAACGAATACATGAAGGGCTGGGCGCCATAGGGACGTCGACTGGGAGACAAACGCCTAGAAGTCATCGAAGCCGCTGACGTAGTCCTCCACGTTGCCGGGCACTGAGCAGCAGTCGAAGATATCCGAAATAGAACAGAAGAGTAGAGAGACAAGTGTGAGTACAAACTAGTACTCAACAAGTATAACACAGACTATGAGGCTCTAGTCTAGCTGACTCAACTGCATTAGCTTTTAGTCTTGGCAAATTTTATTAAAGCTAATTACTACAAGTGGATGAATTACCATAACCCAATTGCGTAAGAATTTAATCAATATTAATTAAGAACTACTGAGAACCATCCAAACCGAAACCACCCGGGGAATCTCCCTAATCAAAGGTTGATAACCCCACTAATCAAAAGGAGGATTTGGGCCGCTCATGACTGTGAGCACAGCTGATATATCAGTTTTACACTCTCGAGAGGTTGCAAAAATTTACCCACAAGTCGTGAGCTACGCTAGTTGTTCATCACACTTCCTTAGGTGAGATGGCTAGCAAGCACACTACGAGACCATTACACAGGACACGTTGGTAAGGTGTAACCGCTAAGGATTCTGGATCAGCGACGATGGGGCCCACCTCCGGGGGTACAAGACACACAGCACAGACCAAGCCGGAGGAGCAGGGACCATTGAAGCTTACCACCCCTCTTGCCCACGCAGGTAAGTTACTCCCGAACCAAAATGACCTAATTAGTAAGTCAAGACCGTCCCATTCCAGTCTTGTGGTTGCGCGGTTGTCCCAGGTTGTCGCTCTATGAACCGGTCCTTATGGAGAGTGGCCAACCAAGCACTAAGCACCGTGCTGGCCCCCTAAACCATGTTTCTAACAAAACATCTTTTATGGACGCACAAACCACCCAAGCACACAGCACAGAGGGTCGGCTCCAGAATTAAGTTGCATAAGACCATTAACAAATTAATTAAAAAGGACCAAGATATGTTATAGCGCAGCAACCTAGCACAACTAGCCAAATGCAACCCAAGGTATAATATACAGGATAAAAGTGGCTAGGAAATCCTTATAGGTATACAATATTAAAATGCAGTATGAAATTGTATTAAAAAGTGATAGGTGGTTCATGTTATACTTGCCTTCCTCGTACTCTCCCGGCTGCTGCTCGAACTGCTCGGAAGATGGCTGCTCCTGGTACTCATCCAAAGGCTCCGCGTCTACTCACGATCATCAAACATAGTCCATACATACACACATGCACAAACAATAGCAAACTATAAGAAACAGTACAACATTACATAGAAACAGCACACAAAACTATTCTAAAGCTATTCTACATGTTACAACGATCGCGTGGATATAAAGAACGCTTAAAACGGAGCTAAAACGTGAAAACTACGCTTGAAACAAGACCCAGGGACCTATTTGCGAGAAAAATAGAACTTCCCGGGGTTCTGGACAAAAACCAGAGACCTAAACGTGATTTAAGGGTAGACACTGGGGCTAGATGGCTAAAAACCCTAGGGCTGGACTGCGGGCATGAAAACTGGAAAGCTCAGGGGGTCAAAGGGAAAGAAAAGGACCTGATCATAATTATTTTTGAACTACAGGGGAGCGCGGGTTGATTCCAGGAAAGGTCGAGGGCTCTTTAGCAAAAGAAACGGGCTGAAACGGTATCTCCTGTTCTGGGCCCTTGGATCGCCATCTAACGGCTCGGATTAGATCTATTACGCGAAGGGGTATCTACGCGTATGGGCCGTCGGATCTCGATCCGACGCTCCGGACCCTCCCTTAGCGCGGATCTAATGCCTCCCGCTGGATCTGAGATGGACGGCCCAGATTTAAAATCCCGGGCGAACCGGTACGCGCTGACGTGGTCGCTCGGATCAGGATCTTACGGTTCGCATCAAAGGAGGCCACGATCTAATCTCACCCGTGGATAACAGATCGAACGGCCAGGAGAAGAAGGCGCGCGGGCTGGCGGAACTGCTCGCCGGAGAGCAATTCCCGCGGTGGCGGCTCGCCGGAGCTGGCCTCCCTCGGTCATCCGGGCTTGGTTCTAGATGATGTCAAGCCCTAGAGGTCGAGCACGACGTGGGGAACTCGTCTAGGTGCTCAAGAAGGTGAGCTAGAGCTCGGGTAGGAGCTCCCCACGGCAAGGGCGGCTCGGTTTCACGGCTGCAAGGAGGATGCGCACGCGCAGAGGGGGAAAAGGGACAGGAACGGGCGCGGCGTGCTCCTTACCACTCTGGGGTGCTGCGACGGCAGTTACGGGCCGAAGATTGGTGGCGCCGGTGTGGTGTCGCGGTGGCGCAGAAGCTCAGTCGATGGCGGCGGCTCCAATCTGAGGGCGGTGCAGCGGCGCAAGGCCACGGGGGGGGGGGGGGAGGGAAGTGGGAGAGGTGGATGCGGCTGAGGAGGAGCGCGAGAGTGCTGCGGCAAAGAAGGGTGAGGGGTTGGCAGCCTCGGCGTGCGGATCGCGGCAACGGATCCCGTACCCCTCGCGGCCGTTGCGGCTCACCCACATCCGATCGCGGCCGGGTTTCTAGAAGGGTCCAAGTGGGGGAATGGGTCCGGTGTGCGGCTCGGGGAAGGGCCCAGAGGCACGGCGGGGACGGGGCCACGGCCAGTGGCCGAGCGGCCGGCCGGCAGGGGAGAACAGAGGAGGGGGAAAGAACGGAGGGGGAGGAGCTGACGTGTGGGGCCACCTCGTCAGAGAGAAGAGAGGAAGGGAGCGCGCAAGGTGGCCGGCTGAGAGAGGGAGTGGGCCGGGGCGCGGCCCACGCGGGGAGAAAAGGAAAGAGGGGAGAGGGCTGGGCCTCGGGGAAAACTTGGGCCAGGGGAAGAGAGGAGAGAAAAGGGGCCCGAGGAAAGAGAGGGAGTTTGGGCTGCTGGGCTCTCTTTCCTTTTTCTTTTCTACACTCAAACATTCAAACAAAACTATTTGAATTCAAATAAGTTTGAATTCAAACCCTATAAATTCAACACAGGGAAAATAATGCTGCAGCATGAATGCACAAACAATTTGATCCTATGATAAATTTTAATTACTTGCGTTATAAAATTACTTTAAATGCGAGATAAATTAGAGAAAACTCTGGAAATTTTATTTGAGCCCAAATAAATTCCTCAAAATTTAGGAAAATTACATTAGGGTGTTACAAACCTACCCCCCTTACAGGAATCTCGTCCCGAGATTCTGATAGGCTAGCTAGCAAAGAGATCGGGATATGTTTTTCTCAGCTCATCTTCTCGCTCCCAAGTAGCCTCATCCTCTGTGTGGTGACTCCACTGAACTCGGCACATCTTGATCTTCTTGTTTCTGGTAACTCTCTCGGACGTCTCCAGAATTTTCACCGGATGCTCGATGTAGGTCAGATCCTCCTGCACATCTAACCCTTCTATCGGTGCTTGCTCTTCTGGCACCCTCAAGCACTTCTTCAGCTGAGACACGTGAAACACATCGTGCACTCCTGAGAGATTGGGAGGCAACTCCAAGCGATATGCCACTTCACCTTTTCGTTCCAACACCTTGAACGGACCGATGTATCGAGGGGCTAGCTTCCCTCTCACATTAAACCTGCGGATTCCTCTCATCGGCGAGACCTTCAGGTACACATGGTCACCTACTGCAAAGGTCAGATCTCGACGACGAACATCCGCGTAGCTCTTCTGACGAGTCTGTGCGACCCTCAGATTTTCTCGCACCTGCTGTACCAGCTGTTCGGCCTCCTCAACAATATCCGAACCAAACACCTGCCTCTCGCCAATCTGATCCCAAAACAACGGAGTCCTGCATTTCCGACCATACAGGGCCTCGAAAGGAGATTTCTTCAGACTGGCCTGATAGCTGTTGTTATACAAAAACTCTGCGTACAGTAGGCATTTATCCCAGCTGGTACCATACTGAATAGCACAGGCTCGAAGCATATCCTCCAACACTTGGTTGGTTCTTTCCGTCTGCCCATCTGTCTGAGGATGATAAGCGGTACTGAAGTGCAGCTTCGTATCCAACGAATCATGCAACTGCTCCCAGAACCGTGAAGTGAACTGAGATCCTCGATCAGATATGATCTTCTTTGGAACACCATGCAGACAGACGATCCTGGAGATGTACAACTCTGCGAGTCTAGCGCCGGAGTAAGTAGTGTTCACCGGAATGAAGTGAGCAACCTTCGTCAACCGATCCACTACCACCCATATGGAGTTGTACCCTTTCTGAGTACGAGGCAAGCCAACAATGAAATCCATGGTGATCTCCTCCCACTTCCACTCTGGAATCTTCAATGGCTGCAATATCCCTGCTGGCCTCTGATGCTCTGCCTTGACACGCTGACAAGTGTCACAGATAGCCACGTACTCCGCAACGGAACGCTTCATTCCATACCACCAGAATCGTTCCTTCAGGTCGTAATACATCTTCGTACTGCCTGGATGGATAGAATACGCGGTATCATGAGCTTCACTCAAGATCAGCTTCCTGAGATCCGCAACATCCGGCACACAGATACGACCCTTGTACCACAAGGTACCCTGATCATCCTCTCTAAAATGAGGTGCTTTGCCAATCTTGAGCAACTCACGAATCTCTTGCAGCTTCTTATCTTCCTTCTGATGCTGCCGGATCTCTGCCTCTAGAGTGGGTTCTGCCTCGAATGATGTACCCGAAGTATGATGCAAGAAACCCAGACTCAACTGCTCAAACTCCTCGCATAACTCCTGGGGCATCTGAAAAGCCACGGCCATGTTAACATAGCTCTTCCTGCTCAGAGCATCTGCTACAACATTAGCCTTGCCCGGATGATAGTGAATCTCCAGGTCATAATCCTTGACCAATTCTAGCCATCTTCTCTGCCGCATGTTCAGCTCACTTTGCGTGAAAATATACTTGAGGCTCTTGTGATCGGTGTAAATATCACACCTCTACCCAAACAAGTAATGCCTCCATATCTTCAGAGCATGCACAACTGCGGCTAACTCCAGATCATGAGTGGGATAATTCAGCTCGTGCCGGCGCAACTGCCGCGAAGCATAAGCTATGACTCTGCCTTCCTGCATCAGGACGCAACCCAGACCATCCCTCGAAGCATCACAATACACTGTGAACCTCTTGCTCTGGTCTGGCAGAGTAAGGACTGGCGCCGTAGTCAACCTCTTCTTCAGCTCCTCGAAGGCCTTCTGACGCTCATCAGTCCAAGAGAAATCCACACCCTTCTCTAGCAAGGAAGTCAAAGGCTTCGCAATCTTGGAGAAATTCTCAATGAACCTCCGATAATATCCAGCTAAGCCCAGAAAAGAGCGAACTTCCTTCACTGTCTGCGGTACAACCCAGTCAAGCACATCCTTCACCTTCCCGGGGTCCACAGCAATACCTCCCTTGGAGATAACATGACCGAGGAATGGAACCTCGTCAATCCAGAACTCGCACTTGCTGAGCTTGGCATACAGCTTGTGCTCTCTGAGCCTCTGCAACACAAGCCTCAGATGCTTTTCATGCTCTGCTTCTGACTTGGAATATATCAGGATATCATCAATGAATATCACCACAAAGGTGTCCAGATAATCCATGAAAACCTTGTTCATCAGATGCATGAAGAAAGCCGGAGCATTGGTCAAGCCAAAGGACATGACCGTATACTCGTATAGCCCATACTTGCAAGTGAATGCCGTCTTCTGGATATCCTCAAGACAAATCTTCAGCTGATGATAACCCGAACGCAGATCAATCTTCGAGAATACACAAGCACCCTGAAGCTGATCAAAAAGATCCTCAATACGAGGCAATGGATGCTTGTTCTTGATAGTGACTGCATTCAGATCCCGATAATCGACGCACATCCTCTTCGCGCCATCCTTCTTCTCTACGAGCAATACAGGAAAAGCCCAAGGAGAGAAACTACGACGGATATAGCCCTTGGCTAGCAACTCGTCGACAGTCTTCTTAACTTCCTCATGCTCAACAGGTGCCATACGATAGGGCCGCTTAGCAATAGGAGCTGTGCCAGGCAAGAGATCAATAGAAAACTCAATGTCGCGATCAGGCGGCATACCTGGCAAATCATCCGGAAAGACATCCGAGAATTCAGACACCACGCGAACACCATCCGTGGGTCTAGCCTCCATCTGATGAAGAAATCCAGAAGGCTCTGTAGCACCAACAATGACCTCCTGACCATCCGGTGCTGACAGAAGAACAGTTCTCTGAGCACAATCTATCCGGACTCCCCACTTAGCAAGAGTCTCCATCCCGAGAATCACATCAATGCCCTTGGTGTCTAGCACCATCAGATTTGCATTGAAATCTACCCCCCCTTATGGCCACACTGACTCTGGGACAGAAGATATGAGACCTCAACTGCCCTCCCGGTGAAGACACTAACATGCACCTCTTTAATGTGCTAGTAGGAATGCCATGATGCTCAACAAAAGACTGGGTGATGAAAGAATGTGTAGCACCAGTTTAAAAAAGCACTGTAGCAGGATGGGTGTTGACCATGAACGTACCAATCACCACGTTAGGAGCCTCGGCCGCTGACTCGGCCGTCACGTGGTTCACCCTGCCCTGAGCTGGGGCCTTGGGCTGTGCTGCACGCCCCTGCTGTCCTGCCTGTGCCTTCCGAGGGCAGACGTTGGCGTAGTGCCCCGGCTCGTCGCAGTGAAAGCACACTCGGGGAAATGCAGCGGCCTGCTGCCCAGGAGGAGGAGTGGGCGCTCCCTGCCTCTGAGCTGGTGGAGCCAGAGGCGCTGGAAGGCTCTGTCCCTGTCCTGCCTGCTGCGGAGGATGAGGAGGAAACTGCTGCCGCTGCTGGTACTGCTGGGGCGGCCTCTGCTGCTGCGGATGCTGATAGCGGGGACGAGTGTTGCTGCCCGAAGAGGATGGAGCCATCTTCCTCTTCTTATCCTCGATTTCTCGGCGCTTATGCTCGGTGTTGAGGGCAGCATCAACCAGATGGTTGAAGTTGTCGAAGCGGTGGTTCAGCAGCGCATACTGGATGTGATCATCCAGCCCTTCCTTGAAATACTCCTGCTTGTCGCTATCACGGGCGACGTCAGCAGGGGCATAGCGGGCAAGCTGAAGGAAACGGTCACGGTACTCCGTCACCATCATCGATCCCTGAAATAACGAACACAGATAACAAGGATAGAAATCGCTCAATGTGAGACTTATGAAAGAGATCAAGGACTGATCAAAGCTCAAAAGAATTTGCAGAGAATTCCCTTCAATTCAATTTTTTTTTACCTGCTTAAGGGCACGGAACTCCTTCTGCTTCATCTTCATAATGCCCTCAGGGATGTGATGGTTCCTAAAGCGCTCTTGGAACTGGTCCCACGTCAGAGCATCACGGTCCCGAACCGGGTAGGACTCCCACCAGTCAAGAGCGGTGCCTCGCAGCTGCCCTGCTGCGTACAGAACTCGCTCACGGTCGTCGCACTGCGCAACAACCAACTGGCGCTCCACCAAACGAAGCCAGTCGTCCGCCTGGAGTGGATCCGTGGCATGAGAGAAGGTCGGAGGATGGCCTCTCAGGAAATCCGCATGCCGATCACGGGGCTGAGGCGGCGGTGGAGGCAGTGGCTGGGCATGGATCTGCTGCAGAGCCTGAACGGTGTTGTTCAGGGTCGCCATCATCTGCATCTGGAGCTGGAAGAACTGCTCCGGGGTCAGTGGTGGCGGCATCGGCAACGGCTGACCAGTACCCTGGTTGTTCTGCTCCTGCTGGTCAGAACCGGAACTGGTGCGCCTGGTGTTCACCATCTGATTGCAACAAACGAAATTCATAAGAGATAGATAGGGTATAACTTTGGGAAGGAAAACTCTGACAGGATAAAATAGGGAGAAAGGAATGTACGGTTTTACCCCCCACGTTCTATCTCAATTTTATTACTCAATTCAAGTTTGCGTTAAGATCGATTTGCATCAAGAGATTTACTTCTAATCTATGCAATCAACCAAAAATCCAAATCAAACATTTGCACAATAACAAACAGTCAATATTCACAACTTAGTCGAGTTTATCACACTACTCGACTAACATACTCATCCTAGCGTATTTTCATCGGGACAACCTAAGCTTTTAGCTTATAAGATTAGGCGACTCAGGCCAACGTCTACGGAAAGCTCAAGCTATCCCTCAGAAAAGGCAGGGAGGATTAGCAAATTCGAGGTTTAGAACTCAAGGGATAGAAGCAGAAACGAATATTTGGGTTTGCGGAAGCAGAGCAAGCGGAAGGAAATCCCTAAACTCGACCATTTCTATCTAGGCTTCGTCCTACAGTCAACACGGCTCTGATACCAATCTGTCACACCCGATTTATAAGAACATAAATCGAGCAATCATATATGCACCAGGATCAAGTCACGCATATATACAACAGATTATCAAGATATCACAACACATGTCACAATTAAAAGCGTATAAATTATAAAATGAATGTCTTTATTACAACTGAATCAAAAATCAGTTCAAGGAATGCGGAAGCGTAAAACGAATACATGAAGGGCTGGGCGCCACAGGGACGTCGACTGGGAGACAAACGCCTAGAAGTCGTCGAAGCCGCTGACGTAGTCCTCCACGTTGCCGGGCACTGAGCAGCAGTCGAAGATATCCGAAATAGAACAGAAGAGTAGAGAGGCAAGTGTGAGTACAAACTAGTACTCAACAAGTATAACACAGACTATGAGGCTCTAGTCTAGCTGACTCAACTGCATTAGCTTTTAGTCTTGGCAAATTTTATTAAAGCTAATTACTACAAGTGGATGAATTACCATAACCCAATTGCATAAGAATTTAATCAATATTAATTAAGAACTACTGAGAACCATCCAAACCGAAACCACCCGGGGAATCTCCCTAATCAAAGGTTGATAACCCCACTAATCAAAAGGAGGATCTGGGCCGCTCATGACTGTGAGCACAGCTGATATATCAGTTTTACACTCTCGAGAGGTTGCACAACTTTACCCACAAGTCGTGAGCTACGCTAGTTGTTCATCACACTTCCTTAGGTGAGATGGCTAGCAAGCACACTACGAGACCGTTACAAAGGACACGTTGGTAAGGTGTAACCGCTAAGGATTCTGGATCAGCGACGATGGGGCCCACCTCCGGGGGTACAAGACACACAGCACAGACCAAGCCGGAGGAGCAGGGACCATTGAAGCTTACCACCCCTCTTGCCCACGCAGGTAAGTTTCTCCCGAACCAAAATGACCTAATTAGTAAGTCAAGACCGTCCCATTCCAGTCTTGTGGTTGCACGGTTGTCCTAGGTTGTCGCTCTATGAACCGGTCCTTATGGAGAGTGGCCAACCAAGCACTAAGCACCGTGCTGGCCCCCTAAACCATGTTTCTAACAAAACATCTTTTATGGACGCACAAACCACCCAAGCACACAGCACAGAGGGTCGGCTCCAGAATTAAGTTGCATAAGACCATTAACAAATTAATTAAAAAGGACCAAGATATGTTATAGCGCAGCAACCTAGCACAACTAGCCAAATGCAACCCAAGGTATAATATACAGGATAAAAGTGGCTAGGAAATCCTTATAGGTATACAATATTAAAATGCAGTATGAAATTGTATTAAAAAGTGATAGGTGGTTCATGTTATACTTGCCTTCCTCGTACTCTCCCGGCTGCTGCTCGAACTGCTCGGAAGATGGCTGCTCCTGGTACTCGTCCAAAGGCTCCGCGTCTACTCACGATCATCAAACATAGTCCATACATACACACATGCACAAACAATAGCAAACTATAAGAAACAGTACAACATTACATAGAAACAGCACACAAAACTATTCTAAAGCTATTCTACATGTTACAACGATCGCGTGGATATAAAGAACGCTTAAAATGGAGCTAAAACGTGAAAACTACGCTTGAAACAAGACCCAGGGACCTATTTGCGAGAAAAATAGAACTTCCCGGGGTTCTGGACAAAAACCAGGGACCTAAACGTGATTTAAGGGTAGACACTGGGGCTAGATGGCTAAAAACCCTAGGGCTGGACTGCGGGCATGAAAACTGGAAAGCTCAGGGGGTCAAAGGGAAAGAAAAGGACCTGATCATAATTATTTTTGAACTACAGGGGAGCGCGGGTTGATTCCAGGAAAGGTCGAGGGCTCTTTAGCAAAAGAAACGGGCTGAAACGGTATCTCCTGTTCTGGGCCCTTGGATCGCCATCTAACGGCTCGGATTAGATCTATTACGCGAAGGGGTATCTACGCGTATCGGCCGTCGGATCTCGATCCGACGCTCCGGACCCTCCCTTAGCGCGGATCTAATGCCTCCCGCTGGATCTGAGATGGACGGCCCAGATTTAAAATCCCGGGCGAACCGGTACGCGCTGACGTGGTCGCTCGGATCAGGATCTTACGGTTCGCATCAAAGGAGGCCACGATCTAATCTCACCCGTGGATAACAGATCGAACGGCCAGGAGAAGAAGGGGCGCGGGCTGGCGGCGCTGCTCGCCGGAGAGCAATTCCCGCGGTGGCGGCTCGCCGGAGCTGGCCTCCCTCGGTCATCCGGGCTCGGTTCTAGATGATGTCAAGCCCTAGAGGTTGAGCACGATGTGGGGAACTCGTCTAGGTGCTCAAGAAGGTGAGCTAGAGCTCGGGTAGGTGCTCCCCACGGCAAGGGCGGCTCGGTTTCACGGCTGCAAGGAGGATGCGCACGCGCAGAGGGGGAAAAGGGACAGGAACGGGCGCGGCGTGCTCCTTACCACTCCGGGGTGCTGCGACGGCAGTTACGGGCCGAAGATTGGCGGCGCCGGTGTGGTGTCGCGGTGGCGCAAAAGCTCAGTCGATGGCGGCGGCTCCAATCTGAGGGCGGTGCAGCGGCGCAAGGCCACGGGGGGGGGGGGGAGAAGTGGGAGAGGTGGATGCGGCTGAGGAGGAGCGCGAGAGTGCTGCGGCAAAGAAGGGTGAGGGGTTGGCAGCCTCGGCGTGCGGATCGCGGCAACGGATCCCGTACCCCTCGCGGCCGTTGCGGCTCACCCACATCCGATCGCGGCCGGGTTTCTAGAAGGGTCCAAGTGGGGGAATGGGTCCGGCGTGCGGCTCGGTGAAGGGCCCAGAGGCACGGCGGGGACGAGGCCACGGCCAGTGGCCGAGCGGCCGGCCGGCAGGGGAGAACAGTGGAGGGGGAAAGAATGGAGGGGAAGGAGGTGACGTGTGGGACCACCTCGTCAGAGAGAAGAGAGGAAGGGAGCGCGCGGGGTGGCCGGCTGAGAGAGGGAGTGGGCCGGGGCGCGGCCCACGCGGGGAGAAAAGGAAAGAGGGGAGAGGGCTGGGCCTCGGGGAAAACTTGGGCCAGGGGAAGAGAGGAGAGAAAAGGGGCCCGAGGAAAGAGAGGGAGTTTGGGCTGCTGGGCTCTCTTTCCTTTTTCTTTTCTACACTCAAACATTCAAACAAAACTATTTGAATTCAAATAAGTTTGAATTCAAACCCTATAAATTCAACACAGGGAAAATAATGCTGCAACATGAATGCACAAACAATTTGATCCTATGATAAATTTTAATTACTTGCGTTATAAAATTACTTTAAATGCGAGATAAATTAGAGAAAACTCTGGAAATTTTATTTGAGCCCAAATAAATTCCTCAAAATTTAGGAAAATTACATTAGGGTGTTACAAAGATGACGCACCTTTTTGTCTCATGGCAAGAGGGACTAAGGTACAAGAATCATCCACCTCCTCCTCTCATCCTTCCACCGTATCTAGTAGTACACAAAATGATTTTGATGATGAGGAAGAGCAACATAAAGCATTCATAATAAAAGAATTTGGAAAGAAAGATTTTAATAAAATTAAAAAGCTTCTGGAGAAATTGGAGACAAAAGGAGTGTCTCGATAGGCAAGAGAACTTGCTCATCCTTGAGAAGGAGAGAAACCTTGCTCTAGAGAAAGCTCTTGCTGAAGAAAAGGTGAAAGTTGAAAAATTAGCTATCGATTTATCTCTAACTAATGATCCAAAAGATAGGATGTCAAAGGAGACCACTTTGATAAATGAATCTCTTGCTTCCCTAAATGCCACTCATAGTGAACTTCAAGAAAGCTTCTCATGCTTAACTTCAAGAAACGGACATGAAGTTGATACCAAGCCTGAGCCTAAGGTTGCGTACAAGGAAGGGAGACGTTCCCACAAGAAGGATGGGCTTGGTCACTACAAGGGAGGTAAGGTAAACGACCGGAAGGTAGTCAAAGGTAAGGAATGTGTCATGTTCACCAAGGGATCAAATCTTGAGGACTTGATGAACATTGCACATGGTGTGACCACCATTCCCTCCCAACCTAAGAAGAAAATTGAAGATCCCATCAAGGCAAAGATCACTAAGCATGAGCCATCACCAAGCTACACTACGAATTATATGGTGACAATTGACCGCAATGGTAAAATAGTGGTCAAGTACGTTGGGGCTTACACTAAGAAGGCAATCCTTAGAAGTGTGTGGGTTCCAAAAGTGTATCCATCTAACCCTCAAGGACCCAAATTTTTTAGGTACCTAAATTCAAAGCTTAACTTTTTTTATAGGCCTACTCCTCGGGTGGCACCGCATGGTTGCTTGATAGTGGATGCTCAAATCATATGACCAGGGAGAAGGATTTGTTCACATCCCTAGAGCTTTATGATATACTTAAAGAAACTATTGTTATTTGAGACAATAGCAAAGGAGATGTGATTGGTTTGGGTAAAATTGCACTCTCAAATGACAACTCTATTTAAAATGTTTATTTGGTTGAAAGTTTGGGGTACAACTTGTTATTGGTCTCGCAACTTTGTTAGATGGGCTACAATTGTCTCTTTACTAATGAGGGTGTGACCGTATTTAGAAGGGAGGATTCCTCTATTGCTTTTACGGGTCACTTGAAGGGCAAAGTCTATCTTGTTGATTTCTCCAAGGAGATAGTTGAGCTCAAGACTTGTTTAGTTGCAAAATCTGATTTCGGTTGGCTTTGGCATCGCCGACTAGCCCATGTCGGGATGAAGAACTTGACCAAACTTCAAAAAGGCGAGCCCATCCTAGGACTAACAAATGTTATCTTTGAGAAAGATAGATTGTGTAGCGCATGCCAAGCCGGAAAGCAAATTGGTGCTCCACACCCCACCAAGAACATCATGACTACATCAGGACCATTGAAGCTTCTACACATGGATTTGTTTGGACCCATTGCCTACATTAGCATTGGCGGTAACAAATATGGTCTTGTCATTGTTGATGATTTTTCTCGTTTCACGTGGGTTTTTTTTTGCAAGATAAAAGTGGAGCTCAAGGAATTGTCAAGAAGTTCATTAGAAGAGCTCAAAATGAATATGAGTTGAAAATAAAGAATGTAAGAAGTGACAATGGTTAGGAATTCCGAAACACCAATATTGAAGAATTCCTTGATGAAGAAGGAATCAAACATGAATTCTCTGCACCATACACACCTCAACAAGATGGTATTGTTGAGAGAAAAATAGGATGTTGATTGAAGCCGCAAGAACAATGCTTGATGAGTACAAGACTCCGGATATCTTTTGGGCCGAAGCTATCGATACGGCATGCCATGCCATAAACCGCCTCTACCTCCACAAATACTTGGGTAAGACACCCTACAAGATAACCACCGGTAACAAACCCAAGGTGCACTACTTTAGAGTTTTTGGAAGTAAGTGTTTCATACTTAACAAGAAAACCAAAATCTCAAAGTTTACAGCAAAGGTTGATGAAGGTTTTCTACTTGGTTATGGTACTAACGAACACACAGATCGTGTCTTCAACAAAACCACCGGTTGTCTTGAGGTCATGGTGGATGTAACTTTTGATGAATCTGATGGCTCTCAAGTAGAGCAAGTTGATAAAAATATTATAGATGAAGATGAACCCCCGAGTCTATCAGTCATGAGGATGGGCTTGGGATAAGTGAGGCCTCGTGAAGTTCAAGCTTAAACTCAGGTTGAAGAAAGAAACAATGATCCATCATCATCCACAAGGGTTGAACCTCCAAGCTCTCAACAACCTCAAGATCAAAGTCAAGTTCATAGTGATGATCAAGTTCATGGCATTGATCAAGGGGGAGAACAAGATGGAGAAGCTTAAGAAGATGCTCCACAAGTTGAAAATTATGATGATGGACCCATTCAACCTCAATCACAAGTGCCACATCCAAGAGTCCATCAAAGTGTTCAACGAGATCATCTTGTGGACAATATTCTTGGAAGTATTCAAAGAGGGATAACTACTCGTTCACGTTTAGCAACTTTTTGTGAACATTACTCGTTTGTCTCTTCTTTAGAACCTCTCAAGGTAGATGAAGCACTTGATGATCCGGATTGGATAATTGCCATGCAAGAAGAGTTGAATAACTTCACAAGAAATGAAGTATAGAAGTTGGTTGAAAGACCAAAGCAAAATGTGATTGCCACTAAGTGGGTTTTTTGAAACAAACAAGATGAATATGGTGTCGTCACAAGAAACAAAACAAGGTTAGTTGCACAAGGTTTCACACAAATTGAAGGTTTGGATTTTGATGAAACCTATGCACCCGTAGCTAGGCTTGAATCAATTTGTATACTATTAGCCTATGCAACTCACCATGATTTCAAGCTTTATCAAATGGACATGGAAAGTGCATTCTTAAATGGCCCCCTATCCGAGTTGGTGTATGTAGAACAACCGCCGGGCTTTGAAGATCCAAAATTTCCAAATCATGAGTACAAGCTTCATAAGGCGCTCTATGGGCTTAACCAAGCTTGTAGAGCATGGTATGAATGTCTTAAGGATTTTCTTCTCAAGAATAACTTTGTAATGGGCAAAGCCGATTCTACTCTCTTTACTCACAAAGTTGATAAAGATATTTTTATTTGCCAAATATATGTCGATGGCATCATATTTGGTTCTACTAATAAGAAATTTTGTGAGGAATTTAGTAGGATCATTACCAAGAGGTTTGGGATGTCCATGATGGGTGAATTGAAGTTCTTCCTTGGATGTCAAGTCAAGCAAATGAAGAAAGGGATTTTCATATGCCAAACCAAGTATGTGAAGGATATGCTTAAGAAGTTTGACATGGCCGATGCAAAGCCCATCAAGACACCCATGGCATTAAATGGTCATGTTGATCTCAATGAAGAAGGGAAGTCGGTTGATCAAAAGGTAAATCGCTCCATGATTGGCTCTCTTCTTTACCTTTATGCATCTAGGCCCGTGTTATCGCCATAATATGACTAGGCTAAGGGATGGGCCGAGAGCAACATGGGCTGAAGGAAATCATCGTAATGGTCTGTGAATCGGCTTCTGTGCGAACGTGTCAAGGGCTAGGATGGCCGTGTATCTAAGGATAGTTTAAATATAGTAAGTTAGAGATTGTATCATAATCAGCTAGGGTTAGTTAGAAAGATCAAGTCTCCGGACTATAAATATGTATCGTGAGATTCAATAAAAAATCAATCAAGCATTCACAACAAACTCTCGGCGCATCGCCACCCCTTCCCGAAGGGCTTTCTCCAGGTAATCGACATGCTGCTCCGATCATGTTCCGCATAGTCGGAGCAGTGTTGCTTTTATCTGTTTATCCCTGTGTTCCTCGTACTGAAGCGTTTTTGATGGCGAGTAACACTAGTTATCTTAAACGATTATGATGCTGCATTGGTTTTGAATAGTAAATCCATGTTCTGCTTGTTGTTCGTAATCGTTTAGTTGCTCTTGTGCGTGATCTCAAGTGCAAGGGCAGCGCCTTTCTCTGTTATTGCTTAGTAGATCTAATCTGTTATGGTAGTTCTTTGTGTTACAAGGAATTGGTTTAATATCCATATGATTAGGCCCTTCAAACGGGTTGAATGTTCCGGCTGCATGTTTGGTGCCTTATGGTAATCTGATGAGGGATTGTTCCGGGAATCGACTTGTTAAGTTGGTTTTTAGGCCTCTTTTTGGGTTAGCGTATTGTTATCTTTCATGTTCGTTAGGCTTAACCACGCGTAGGATGTTCCGGTCATACGGTGAAAGCTTTTACCATCGCAGATTGGATCAGCTTGGCAATTACAGAGCATGCCTTTATCTTTTCTATCAGAGTTGTACAAAAGTACACATTCTAGTAGATCCGATCTGTTAAACGTGGCAATCGGCTTCTTGTAGCCGATTTTGGAAGGTACCCGAAGGTCCGATCTAGTACAATGATTCCGTCAGCTTTTTTAGCTGATCTCGGGGTCGTTGTAAGAGCCGACCACGGCTCGGACTAATGTTTGATATGGCTGTGCATGCAGAAAATAGCTGACGAACGACTTCTACACCTTCCTGATCAGGTATAGGTCAGGTGGCACGCCTAGCACTTCACCAAGCCAGGGCGTGTGCCGGACTTCTAGGCCGTTGACCGAGGGACCGGGACCCACCAGCTATCCTGGAAGCCTTCCAGCTCCTCGTGTTGCTTGTCGCTGCTCGCCGGTGGGTTTCGACCGACAACAGCCCGATATTATGCTTAGTGTAGGCATGTGTGCAAGATTTCAAGCCAATCCTATGGAATGTCTCTTAATAGTTGTTAAGAGAATTTTGAGATATTTGGTACACACTCCTAACCTTGGCTTATGGTATCCCAATGGCTCCACTTTCGATCTACTTAGATATTTCGATTCAGATTATGCCAGTTGCAAGGTAGATAGAAAGAGCATGATGGGAACTTGTCAATTTCATGGAAGGTTCCTAGTGTCGTGGAGCTCTAAGAAACAAAATTCGGTTGCTTTATCCACCGCCGAAGCTGAATATGTTGCAGCGGGTGCTTGTTGAGCCCAACTCTTGTGGATGAAGCATACGTTGAGTGACTTCGGTTGTGAGTTTAATAAGATTCCGCTCTTATGTGGTAATGAGATCATTATCAAGCTAGCAAACAATCCGGTACAACACTCCCGAATAAAGCACATAGATATAAGACATCATTTCTTAAGGGATCATGAGGCTAAAGGAGATATTGCTTTACTTCACGTGAGCACCGAACGGCAACTTGCCGATATCTTCACTAAGCCTCTAGATGAGCAAAGGTCTTGTGCTTTGAGGAGTGAACTAAATATCTTGGATTCTCGTAACTTGGGTTGACTTGTTGCACATACGTAATTGTTGCATAGATAAGAAAAATGAATTTACTTGTGTTGAGTTATTTTGAAATATTTGGATTTTGATCTTTGGATCAAGGCTTGACTCTTGTAATCATTGTTATGTAATGTTGTTTGACTGATCACTAAGCTTCAAGTTATCTCATATGTCTACAGGCCATATCTCTTAAATAACTCCAAATTTATTCTTCTCAAAATCTATCTTTTTGGAGCTGAAAAGTATAGGTCGGAACTTCTGACAACCAATCGGAACTTCTGACACTCCTCAGAAGTATCATGTTTGTTCCGACAAAGGGTCCTCGGGAGACCATTTCAATATTTATCGGAACTTCCGACACACCATCGGAACTTCCGACAATCTCCATCGGAACTTTCTTCATTCTTCCGACCGGGGGTCCTCGGTTTCAAAAATTCTTTTTCATCGGAACTTCAGACCCCCCATCGGAACTTCCGACAATTCACTTAAATCTACATATAGCTGTTGGACAGCCCCCCTTAAATCCCTAACTCACTCTCAAACACCACCGACGCCAACACCTCTCCCCTCTCAAAATCATGCGGGGAAATCAAGATTCAACCATGGGATTTCATTGCTTTGGAGTTCTTTGTATTCTCCACTCGTCGGAACATCTGATCCCAATCACCTCTCTTTCGATTCGCGCGGGAAAACTTCAAGATATTTTATTCAAAATCCCCATCGGCCGATCTCTCAATGTAGGAGTTACATGTTTCTTTCTTAGGGATAGCTTCCTGGTACATCATTGATCATATGCCTAGAATCTTACAAATTTGGTGGGCAAAATCTCTTGATTCAGGATCTTTTGGGTCTGCTCGGGCCCTGTCGGAACTTCCGACAGGTGCCTTAACTGTCCCATTTGATTGAGTCTGATCACATCTATTGAGTCTATCTAATTTTCATCTTACATACTCAGATGGCTCGTGAAAGGAGAGGAAAGCAGAGGGCTTCTTCACCAGAGATTGAATCTTCTCCTTCTGATCCGAAGCAACTCAAGAAGCTTCGCCTATGGCTCATCGTATTGGCAAGAGAAAGGCGGCAGCCAAGGCTCCTTTGTGCTCCCGTGGTTATGGAAGACCTAATCCATAGGGTACTTCAGCTCATGCTGCTCATCCACGCATGAATCGCACTTCTGCTCCTAGCACTCACATGTCCGTTGTTGGAAAGTCTATAGAGTATCTTGAGAGGATCATCCTTCGGATGCAGCCCCCAATCTGGCTAACTGCTTCACTGTTTAATGGGACTCGTCCAGTGGATTACAAAAAGGGCAAGCATGATATCTATGCATTAAGATATGATGATCCGTCTGAATATGCGAAAGAGCGGCAAGGAGATGTTCGATTTTGGATGAACTTTCATGCAGATTGGTATGCTTTAGTGATTCTTTGCAAGTCTCATCCCACAACTGAGATGAAGTCCATTAACTGGGAGTATCTGTTTGAAATTGACTTGCCGGTGGTGAGGGAAGTCCAAGATGCTTGTAGAAGGATGTATCTCACATCAATCATGTCCTTCAACTATGATTGGAATGAGGAGGTGACTGCTCAGTTCTACTCCACTTTCTATGTCAACCGCTCAACCAAGACCTTCCATAGGACTATTCAAGGCAAACCCTTTATGTTGAATATGCTTACTTTGCTAGTATTCTTGGGTTTTACAATGCTGATCTTACAAGAAAGAGGATACATGAGGAGGAGAATGTGCTTGATGATGGAGAACTTCACTTCATGTATGACAGTGCATATGGTGACATTAAATTTGCAACAATACATGGATTGATGTCTTATTATAAGCTGCTCAATCAACTCTTCTACTACACTCTGTGTAACAAAAGTGGTGATTCGGACAATATCTCAAACATGTCCAAGAATCTATTTGCAAGAATGGCTTCCAACAAGAATGATTTCAGTGTCTTTGACTTCATCTGGGAGGAAATCATCATCTGCTCTGTCTCACCAAAGAAAGGCTATCATTATGCACCATACATCTTTACCATGATTAAAGAAGTGACCAACGTCAATATCTTGACCGACAAGGGCCATCAAGTGAACAAGGCGAAGAAAGGTCAACTTGAGCGCCTTCTCAAGCTTGGAGCACATGCACCTCACCGCTCTACTCAGGGACCCTCCCATGGTCCTTCAAGCTCTCATGGTCCTTCAAGTTCTCATGGTCCATCTAGCTCTCAAGGTCCTTCGAGCTCCCGTGGTCCTCCTCCTCATGCCCCAAAGAAGAAAGGGATTCTAAATTTCATTTCCCAAGTACTGTTTGCATGCTTCAATGTGGGTCGTCACAATGTGCAGGAAATCCATAACCACAAGAAGCATGTGGATGAGCAGCTTCTCAAGATTGAGGTAAGACAAAAGGAAATCATGGCCAAGTATGACATGCTTCACTCACCTCTAGGTGCTCCCATGGATTTTCCTCCTCCACCAACCTTCTACAACCCTTGGGAAGAAATGGGTGGATCTTCCATGATGTTTGGTGCTCCTCAAGTTGATGAGGATAAAATTGAAGAAGACTTGGATGGGAGTGAGGAGTCGGATGAGGACGAAGAAGAGGACATTCCCGCTGCCAACACACCTACCGATGAGGAAGAAGATGATGCAGAAGATGATGACGGTGATGACGAGTAGTGGCTATGGAAGGGCCTCTCATTTTTTGTGCTTGTTGTCAAATGGGGAGTGAGCTCATCATAGGCTTTGTGGCTGCTTTATCTATCTTAGCTTCATCGTTGAAACATTGAAACTTTAAACTCTTGTGCTTGTGGATAAATGAGACTTGTATTTGTGTAATATATGGTGTGCCAAGTGAGATTTTTTAATATTGTAAGACTTAATTGAGTTTCTCTATGCTAGTGTGATCGTAGAACCTTTTTGCTTTTGTGTTGCTCATGACTTGGTGTTTGTTCATTTCCACTTTGTTGTTGTGATATATCTTGTCATGTGCATCATGTTGATATTTATCACATGTCGTACCCCACGAATGCAATTATATACAAGAAATCTTGCTTAATATGTGCAAATAGCATTTGAGGCTATTTTTGAATTTATCTTGATGAATGCACATATTAATGGGGAGTTCAGCCATATGATTAATTCAAAATGTTTTATTGAATTTATTGTGAGACTTTATTGTGTTGTCATCAATCACCAAAAAGGGGGAGATTGAAAGTGCATTTGGCCCTCTAAGTGGGTTTTGGTGTTGATGACATACAAAATTAAGAAGCTAATCAGTTTATTGAGTTATGGACAGGTTAAAATTTAATGAAATTAAAAAAAGCAAGAAAAGACGCCAAATTTGCTTAAAGAATGGTGTTGGACTTAAAAGATGATCTTTAATTATTTTATATTTTGAATTTGAGTTTAGGAAACACGGTACTATTAAGAGGGATACAAATGGATAGCATGAAGGTGTCAAAGTACATATTTGAGATGCTATCCATCAAGGAGAGACACAAAATCACACACTTGTGCACCTAGTTTTCTGATATTTCAGTGTGTGTCGGAAGTTCCGACACTTGTCAGAAGAAGCTAGATTCTTCCAACAAGGGATCCTCGGCCAGCTTTTTTTAAATGGATGGAAGTTCCGACCTTGTCTCGGAATTCCGACAATCACTTAACCACTGACTAACGGCTAGTTTTTGGGGCTTGGGTATTTATACCCCTTCAGCCCCTCCTTCATGTGCTGCTGACCTAACCCGAGACAAACACCTCCAAGAGCATTTACTACTCCTCCCCAATCCCTCATTGAACTAATCCTTTAGTTTATTTGAGCTAGGGCTTAAGTGAAAGCAAGATTGAGGTGTGAGACTCAACCATTTTAAGTGAAAGGGCAGCCAAGTTCATCTCAAGAGCACTTGAAGCATCTTCATCCTTCGATTCGCGTTTGTTACTCTTAAAGCTTGCTTCTAGACGGTTTTGTGTCACCCGTGGAGCGTCCTCTCATGTGTGTGCGCCCCGGGAAGGTTGTATTACCCTATCCTTTGTGGATTTTATAGTAAGTGACTCAATTCTCCTTTGTGGTTGATTGAGTGAGGTAAAGGGTTAGTGGAAGACCCGGCTCTTTGTGAGATCCTCAACAGAGATGTAGCTTTCTTAGTGGAAGTGAATTTCGGGAACAAATCTCTTATGTCTTGTGCTTATTGCATTTATTTAGTTCTCATTGACCTAGAGTTTGTTTTGTGCCGATCTATGTACTCGAGTTATTGTGCTTGCAAAGATTACCTGCAGAAGTCTTCTAGTATTATTGTGCAACTTTTGATTCAGCTAGGTTCTACAATTTCAAGTCTAATTTTGAATTTCGTATAAGAACTTTAGTTTTGTCAGAAGTTCCGGTCCGGTGTCAAAAGTTCCGACGGGTCGGAACTTCCTACACAGTGTCGGAAGTTCCGATATATTTAATTGCTGCGAAACATTTTTTAGATTTTTCAGGTACGCCTATTCACCTCCTCCCCCCCCCCTCTAGGCATCACTAAGATCCTTTCACTGCGGCCGTGCATTCTGGTTGCCGTATCTGGCACGGGCGACACTCCTGTGGCCAGCTGCGTGCTCGCGTGCAGCATTCCTGTCCTTCCCTACCCGTTTGGTGTCCGGCTCCAAATTATCTTCTTTCTAGTCTTGATAACTTCAAAATTTATCTTCCTTTACATCTTGCAATCGACTTTCATTCACCAATACTGTCTGCATCAGATGAGCTAGGCTGTTGAACTCTTGAGAGAAAAATCTTTCTTTGATAGGTGTTGATAGTCCTTGGAATGCAAAATCTGCTAATTGCTCATCACTGAAGATCAAATTATAACATCAGCTAGTGATACTATGAAATCTTTGAATATATTCCAGAGCTGATTCACCTTCTTGCTATTCAACCGATATTAAGTCTGGAAGCCTCATCTCATCGGTTCCAGCAAAGACATATTGGTGAAATTGCTTCTCAAGATCGGTCCATCCTCTAAAAGAATTTGGTGGCAACGATGAACACCACGTGGAAGCCGATCCAGTTAATGACAATGAAAGCAACCTAACTTTCAAAGGTTCTTCAGTTGTTGCCTTCTCGCATTGTGCTAAGAATCTGCTAATCTGTTCAATTGTAGATATATCATCTTGCCCTGAAAATTTGAAGAAGTCTGTACTCTTGTATTGATGTGGCAATGGAACCCTATCAAACCACTTAGGGCTACTGATACACATGGATCTGTTCCTTAGGTATGATCCCAAACTGTTCCCGCACTACCTCAGCAATTCTATCAGCCAAATTATTTTTCTCCTGCCGCTGCTATTCTTTTTCATCCTGGTGCTCTTATGGCCGATACTGTTGATATGGCTCTTCATATAAATGCTGGAACAATGTCCATCCCAGTGGATTCTGTTGTAATTCCCCGTGCTGATATTATCGCTGCTGCAGAAGTTGTTCACTTAGTTGCCCCCGGGTTGAATCATAGGCATCGACATCTTCAGAATTGGCCCTTGTTGTGTCATGATGAAGGAATCTAGACAGAGCTTTTGAAATTAGCAATATTTTGCTCCATCAGTTGCTTCTGCTCCTTCGTTAAACCTTCCATCGTGACTTCTTACTCAGACATGTTGGCTTGAATATCACTGAAAGGATCTCAAGATGCCTAGAGGGGGGTGAATAGGCAAATCTGAAACTTAAAATACTTTAAACAATGTCAATAACACAGACGTCCGGATACTCCGGATATATGTCTAGATACTCTGCGTTTTGTGTCCGGAGTTTCCGAAAATATTGTCCAGAGAGTCCGGGTATGAAACAATGTACACACTAACAAGATATTGTTGCTGCAATTTAGATTGAGTAAATTTAGGCAAGCTAGTAGTACCTTAAGAGCGTTTCTAACCAGTTATCTTACTTTAGAGACTAATATAATTGTAGATCGGCCTCAAACCCTAGAAAGTTAGTCTCACAAGCAAATATCTAATAAAACTAGTAAGGAGCACAAAAGAGAGACAGATTTGTTTCCCGAAGTTCACTCCCAAAGGAGCTACGTCTCCATTGAGGAAGGATTCAAGAGACGGTGCTCAAGAACCCCTATGCTCCTCTTCCAAGGGTGAGACCAACGCTCTAACCCAAGGTTACTTACTATGTGTTCTCTGAGAGAAATGAAGATTACAAACTTTTTGTGGTGCTCACAACTTGCTTGAACACTCACAAGCGACGCCTAGCCGTCTAGGAGCTTGAAGCTCCAAGAGTAATAAACTTGAATCCACCGACTAGACAAGGGTGTTGTGCTCAAGAGATGGAATGGAAGCTTACTGACACCAATCTTTGCTCTTGCAGCAATCTCACTTGAATCCCCAAAGAAAATCACTCTAGAATGAAAGAGGGAAGTGAGAGAGCTCTCCTTTTGCTTGCAGGCGTGTTCTGGTTCAAATGAGTAAGAGAGAGATGAATGAAGGGGTATGGGGGTATTTATACCCCTTCTCACAGAAAATTAGCCGTTGGGTAAAGGGTACCCGGATACTCCGGGTATATGTCCGGATACTCCGGACACACGAGTCCGGAGACTCCGGTCTCAGAGATACTTCGGATGAGTAACAGTTACCCGGAGACTCCAGGTGCTTGTCCGGATACTCCAGATCACTATGTCCGGACATTCTGGACAGTGAACCGGATAGTCCGGATAAAACATAGAATTTCATAAGAAGGCTGTTTTTAGTGGTAGGTTTGATTCTCATGGCTTTTGTAGGTTCTCTTGAGCACAACTACCACATCAACACCTATGGATCGAAGTCCTTCTTGATAGTACGGCGTTCCTATACTTAATTTCAAAATAAAATCTAATTCTTCAAGTACATTTGAAACACCGCTTTTCATTTCCCTTTTGAGGGGTCATGTTTTTGTAATACGCTTTGCTTCATCATTCTTAGCCCCTGCACACATGCTCGATAACATGGTTAGATATATATGTGCTTTGTCATCTACCACCAAAACTAACTAAGGGGCCTAGATATCTTTCAATCTCCCCCTTTTTGGTGATTGATGACACCACACATGTATATCATTTAATAATCATAAAGATGTAAGCTTAAGCATGTAAATAGCTCCCCCTTACTGTATGCCATGAATTTGAATTTCAAATTCACTTCTCAAAAGTCAAAGTTGTCACATTATGAAGAAAACATGAAAAACTCTTTATACATTTTACAGTGGGGTGAGCAAGTGTGTGCTAAAATCATGTGTGATGCAAATGATAGGTTATGCACTCAAGGAAAATTTGTGTTGGCTGCAAAACTCGGAGAGTCTGGGTATATGTCCGGAGTATCCGGCTATGTATCTGGAGTATCCGGACCTTCTGCACAGAACATAGAAAACAACAAGTCATCACAATTTAAATAGGCATCACACTAGCATTTAAGCTTTGAAAAGTTTCAAATGTGACAACCAAACAGATTTAAACATAGGGTAGCACACGTTACAAGTTTTCAATACGATACAAGCCCAAAAATACATAAATGGTCATTTTCACTCCCCCTTTGTCATCAAGTGCCAAAAAGGGAATGAAAAGAGCAAAATAGTCTACTCCTCATCATAATCTTGGGCGCCGTCATCAGATGTGTCTTCATCCTCATCCAAGTCAGGGATCTCGTGGTAGTTGTGAGGTTCTTCTTCCTTGGTCTCCTCGTCTTCATCAAAAATCTCTTGGCCACGAGGAGGAGAGCGACGAGAACAAGTAGGGGCACGAGTGCGTCGACGTGGGCAAGGAAGAGGGGCATGAGCAGCAGCAACAGCAACAGCAACCTCATCCGCAGCATCCCACTCGGTGAACGGGTCATCAAACTCGGGCAACTCATGGTAAGGATCCGCAGGAAGTACTAAGTGACCCTTGATCTCAATAATATCACGGCGGTTTTCATTGATCTCATGAGTGGTGGTCTTGCACATGCTAAAGATGCTCTTAAGTGCCCGTTTGATGAAAGAATCATGATGACCATGGCGAGAGGAAGAAGAGACACCGGAATGGGATGGAGCGGGATCAAATCTTGGATTCCTTGTAGCACCGGCATGAAGAGGAGGTGTGTGCGGTGCATCACCGGACCGAGGACGAAGGTGAAGTGCTGCATGCTTGCAGTCCTTAGGAAAGGTGACCTTGGTAACCCTCTCTATCATGTATATGAGATATGGAGCAGATGGAAGAAATTTCTGGGGATCATTCATCATCCTCCTCAACTCATTCCAAATGAAATCCATGATTGAGAAGGGTCTCCCACCGGGCATGACACGAGTAAGAAGGTTGCAAGCAAAGTATGTTGGTACCACAGCATCTCCATCCTTAGCATCAATGGTGGCACGAAAGAACTGATTCATTGTGTAGTAGAAGGATTGAAGGGTACTTGCATTACTGGCTTCAGCTAGAATCGGATTGTAGAAGAGAGCCGGTAGCTGATTTGGCTTCAATTGATTTTCCACATGAATGGGATCTCTCTTCTCATCTCTGAGCTAAGTCCAAGAAGCCTAGAGAAGGTCATGTAATCCACTGCATACTTCACTCACTCGGTTGTCCAAAAGAAGGCAATCTTCCTTGCATCATAAAAGAGAGAGGAGTGAAATTGAGCAAGGATCTCCTCATTCCAATCATACCTAAAGCCCATGATGTCATAAAGCCCAAATTCCTTGCACTTTGCAATTGCTTGATTGAACAATGGATTGTTGAGCTTCTCAAAGTATGCCCAATCCACATACTTGCAAGGGACAATTGGAGCCTTGCCCTTGCGCATGACTACAGAGGAGTAGAAATCCTGATGCAACTGACACCAAAATCTTCTTTCCAAGTTTTCTGCCTTCTCATACTTATACACGTCCTCCTTGCGTGCATTCATCAGTGCCACGGTTTGCTTGAAGTAATTTCTTCCCATTTCAACCATAAACCCGGGCAGAATTTGAGGACGGGAGAGCTTCAGGCATCTGGGATATTGGCGTTGATCATCTTGAAACTCTATTTGAAGCTGTGGAGGTGTGCGAGGGCAGATTTCCAAAGCAATTCCCTTTCGTGTTGGATTTGCCCGGGAAGGAGGAGGCACAGCCATGCTAGGTATCATGTAGGGAGCTTGTCAAGCTGCACGAGATGGAGATGGCTGCTGCTTGCAGGTTCCTTGCCGGGGCGACGGTTAGGTCGAAGCTGCCTTGGAGGAGGGCTCGGTGGGGAGTCCTCTTCCACTTGAAGTTGTGGATCATGGTGATGCTTTTGCCGTCGCTGCCCAGTAGGAGCATTTGCACGGTCTCTTCCCATAGCCTAGACATAGGATTGAGTGATTAGGATCAATCTAAAAACAATAGGAGAGAAACAGCTGTCTGAAATTTTTGAAATCCGGAGAGTCCGGGTATATGTCTGGATACTCCGGGCACACAGTCCGGAGTATCCGGACAAAGTATCTAGAGTCTCCGAGCATCGAGTTCCAAACCCTAAGTTCAAGAAATTGAAAGATTCTACCGTGGGATTTGAGTGAAACTTTGGGTATGAGTAACTAGACATGAGTGGAGATAATGCCATAGAGGATATTCAATTTCATCAACTACATTGAGAGATCAGGCGATTCGAAGTTTGAATACTTTAATGAGAGTTGAACGCGCAGGAAACTTCAAATCCAATGCTTCCCCGGAGTTTTCGGAGGGAAGAATGCTCTTCCTTCAAAGATTTGCAAGATTTATGCGCTTGGATGGTGGAAATCGCCGCTTGGGCGAGAGGGAAGGAGAGGAGAAGGAGAGGAGAAGGAGAGGGAGGCAGCGTTGGTGAGAAAGAATGAGTTAGAACGTTTTGTCCGGATAAGGGACCGGAGTATCCGGCTCACCCCGAGCAGAACTTTAGTGAAGTATAGATTGAATTTTGATAGAGATATCTCATGATGTGAGAGGCTCACTTAGCTTGAGACTAGCCAACAATCAACAATGGGAACAATAGTCTCAAGTAAGTAAGAAAAGATTCAAATTTTCTTGAAAATTACTCTATAGCAATCAAACATGTGCATGATCTCAAACTAAGTTACGAGAATCCAATATATTTAGCTCACTCCTCAAGGTACAAAACCTTTGCTCATCAAGTGGTTTAGTGAAGATATCGGCTAGTTGTTTATCGGTGCTTACATGACTCAAAACGATATCTCCTTTGGTCTCATGGTCTCTCAAGAAATGATGTCTTATATCAATGTGTTTGGTTCTTGAGTGGTTTACTAGGTTGTTAGCTAGCTTGATCACACTCTCGTTGTCACACAAGAGTGGAATCTTACTAAACTTGCAACCAAAGTCGCTCAAATTAAATCTCATCCAAAATAGTTGCGCACAACAAGCACCTGCAGCAACATACTCGGCTTCGGCGGTGGATAAAGCAATGGAATTTTGTTTCTTAGAACTCCAAGACACAAAGCACCGACCAAGGAATTGACAAGTCTCTGATGTACTCTTCCAGTCTACTTTGCAACCGGCATAATCAGAATCGGAGTAGTCAAGTAGATTGAAAGTGGAGCCCTTGGGATACCACAAGCCAATGGAGTGTAAACCAAGTATCTTAGAATTCTCTTAACAGCCATAAGATGACATTCCTTAGGATTAGCTTGAAACCTTGCGCACATGCACACACTAAGCATGATATCGGGCCTAGATGCACAAAGATAAAGAAGGGATCCAATCATGGAGTGATATACCTTTTGATTTACGGTCTTGCCATCTTCATTTAGATCGAGATGTCCATTAGTTGGCATGGGTGTCTTGATAGGCTTGGCATTCTCCATGTCAAATTTTTCAACATATCTTTAGTATATTTGGTTTGACAAGTGAAAGTGCCTTCCTTGAGTTGCTTGATTTGAAATCCAAGAAAGAAAGTTAACTCGCCCATCATGGACATCTTAAACCTCTTTATCATGATCCTACTGAAGTCCTTGCACCAAGATTGATTAGTAGAACCAAATATGATGTCATCAACATATATTTGGCATACAAAAATATCTTTATCAACTTTACGAGTGAAAAGAGTAGGATCTGCTTTGCCTATCTCAAAGCCTTTCCTTAAGAGAAAATCCTTAAGGCATTCATTCCATGCTCTAGGAGCTTGCTTAAGCCCATAGAGCGCCTTATGGAGCTTGTAGACGTGATTAGGAAACTTGGAATCTTCAAAACCCGGTGGTTGCTCAACATATACCAATTCGGAGATTGGTCCATTAAGAAAAGCACTCTTCACATCCATTTGGTATAGCTTGGAATCATGGTGAGTTGCGAAGGTAAGCAAGATACGAATTGACTCAAGCCTAGCTACGGGGGTATAAGTCTCACCAAAATCCAAACCTTCGATTTGTGTGAAGCCTTGAGCAACCAACCTTGCTTTGTTCCTTGTCACCATGCCATGTTCATCTTGTTTGTTTCAAAAAAACCCACTTCATTCCAATAACATTTTGCTTGAATCTTTCTACTAAGGACCAGACTTCATTCCGTGTGAAGTTTTTCAATTCTTCTTGCATAGCCATCACCCAATCCGGATCATCTAGAGCGTCTTCTGCCTTAAGTGGTTCCATGAAAGAAACAAATGAGTAATGTTCACAAAAAGTTGCCAAACGAGAACGAGTAGTTACCCCTTTTGTTATGCTTCCAAGGATGTTATCTACGGGATGATCCTTTTGGATATTTTGATGGATTCTTGGATGAGGAACTTGAGCTTCATGTTGTATTGGTTCAGCTTCTTGTTCAGCCTGAGATTGATCTTGATGTGGAGTTGAGGGTTCTACTTCTGTAACCCAGATAGTCCGGTCTACAGTCCGGACATTCTGGATAGGGGATCCGGAGTCTCCGGACGTATGGCCGGAGTTTCTGGGTTGCGCAGCGGAGGTGGATGAAGATGATCCTCTCAACATCAACATATCATCATCATCATCTTGATCTCCTTGTTCTTGAGACTTTATTTCACTAGTGGCTAGCTTCTTGATTGCCTTACTTGGTGATTCTTCAATGCCTACAGCACTGTCAACTTGCTCCCTTTGAGAGCCATTAGATTCATCAAATGTCATGTCACACGCAACTTCAACACAACCGGAGGTTTTGTTGAAGATATGATAGCCATGAGCATTTAAGGCATAACCAAGAAGAAAACCTTCGTCAACTTTAGGCGCAACTTTAGAGTTTTTGGGCTTCTTGTTAAGAATAAAGCACTTACTTCCAAAAACTCTAAAGTAAGACACATTCAGCTTTTTACCAAGTAGAAGCGCGTAGGTTGTCTTGTTTAAGATCCTGTGCAGGTAAAGGCGATTAATGGCATGGCATGCCGTGTTGATTGCTTCTGCCCAAAATTGATCCGAGATCTTGTATTCATCAAGCATTGTCCTTGCGGCTTCAATGAGAGTTCTATTTTTCCTTTCAACAATTCCATTTTGTTGTGGAGTATATGGAACGGAGAACTCATGACCAATGCCCTCTTCATCTAGGAATCTCTCAATGTTGGTGTTCTTGAATTCGATGCCATTGTCAGTTCTCACTTTCTTGATCTTGGTGTCGAATTCATTTTGAGCTCTCTTTGCAAATTTTTTGAGTGTATCTTGCACTACACTTTTGTCATACAAAAAGAATACCTAGGTGTAATGAGAATAATCATCAACAATGACAAGATCATATTTATTACCACCAATACTCATATAAGTCACCGGGCCGAATAAGTCCATGTGTAGTAGTTCCAATGGCTTGATGGTGGTGCCAATGCTCTTTGATGGATGAGGAACACCAACTTGCTTTCCGGCTTGACAAGCACTACAAATATAATCTTTCTCAAAAGAGACATTGGTTAGTCCTAGAATGTGACGCCCCTTTAGGAGTTTGTTGAGGTTTCTCATCCCAACATGGGCTAGTCGGCGATGCCATAACCAACCCAAGCTAGACTTTCCCACCAAGCATGTATCAAGTTGAGCCTTTTCTTGTGAAAAATTCACTAGATAAAGCTTTCCCTTGTGTACACCTTTGAAGGCAACGGAGCCATCGCTTCTCCTAATGACGGTCACGCCTTCGTTAGTAAATAAACAATTGAAGCCCGACGCACAAAGTTATGATATGGACAACAAATTATACCCAAGTGATTCAACTAAGAGAACCTTTAAAAGAGAGAATTTTGAGTTTAGATCAATGTTACCGGTGCCAAGCACTTTTTCTTTTTGATTTCCGGCAAAGGTAATGTAATGTTCACCATCGGATTCTTTCAAAGATTCAAACATACTTCCTTCTCCAGTTATATGATTTGTACATCCGCTATCAATCACCCATGTGGATCCACCAGAGAAGTATTCCTACAAAACAAGATTATTCCTTCCTTTTAGGTACCCAACAATACTTGGGTTCTTGAGTGTTAGTCACAAGCACTTTGGGTACCCACACATGGCTTTTCACCTTAGTGTTCCATGAGCGGTGACCCACAAATATAGCAACCACTTTACCACGTGGGTTCCTAGTTAACACATAATCCGCATAAAAGGATATTTGAGAGGATGACTCTTGTGTCTTAGGAGCTTGGAACTTGTCTTCCTTTAATGAAGATGCGACAATTTTGGCACCCTCATCACATGTTGTGCCTCTCTTGACAAACTTGATATGACTTGTCCCTTGTGTCTCACCAATTCCCTTGCGTCTCACCAATTCCCTTGCGGATGGGAGTAGTCATGTTCACTAGTCCTCCTTTTGCTCCTAAGGCGGCCTTCTTGTTGTTCTTGACATATGAGATGGTTTGAGATGCACCATCTTCATTTTTTCCAAGTCCCTTACCTTTCTCAAATCCATATTTGCTCATGTACTTTGATCCAAATCCCTTGGTATGCTTCTCAAACTCACCTTCCCTTGGTGAGGGATTTGTCTTGAGTACTTGCTTGTGAGATGGTGCTTCTTCTTGCATTAATTAAGTGAGTCTAGTAATCTCTTTCTTCATGGCATGCATTTCAGCATGGTTAGTAGCACAAGTTTGAATAACAATATTAAGGCATCGTGCACAACCATTACTAGTTGAAGGACTAGATGACTTTGATGACTTACAAGCTTTAGAGGAGCTTTCCAAAAGAGTATTAACTTTAACTTCAAGTGCCGTGTGAATGGCCTGCAAGCTTGTTAAGCTTTCTTGAAGTTTCCCATGGTCTCTCTTCAAGTTAGCATGAGTGTCTTCAACTAAGAAGAGTTCTTTAGTTAAGTCATTCACTTTCCTCTTTTCACTAGTAAATGACTCTTCTACCTCAAGAAGCTGTGACATTCAGGTATTTAGGGTTAAAACACACTAGATTCTAGTATAAAGTGAGTATGTTTTATTTTATGTATATGTGCTAAAACTTTAATGCAAAGGCAAAAGGATCTTTTGGTAATTCTGGAAAATTTAGGTCCTTTGGTGCAAAATGGGTGAGAATGGGAGGTAAAATCAAAACATATGAAGGTTGTTTTGCAAAAAGTCAAGAACTTACTTTTAAACCGCAAATAGAGGTGAAACTGCCCAATGGATGCAAGTGTAGTGTAGATTTTAAATAGGATTTCTTTAAAGTTTAAAACTTTGCTAAGTTTTATGTTAGTTTCAAATCCTTAACTCTTTTGAAAATGAATCTTAAAGAAAAGTTGTAGATCTTTTTGAACTCTACACTTTTGCTTTTGGGCACATTTCCAATTGAGCTATGGTTTGAAAGTTAACTAGGCTTTACAGTGGAGTCCCACACTTTTGGAAAATCACGGATGAGTCCGTATCTTCAACCTCCAGCTTCCCCTGCTCTGTTTCTGCTCGCGCCCGTGACTCCACCACCGCCGGCCGTTTCCCGAGCTATTCGCTGACCCCGTGCCGCTCTCCTCCACCCCACGTGGCTCCTTGCCAGCCCGCCCGCCGCCCGCACTGCCCCCCTGGCTCTCCCCCGCCCGGCCACGTTGTGCTGCCTGTGCCGAGGCCGCCACGTGGCCGAGGGTGCCTGACGGGGCACGGCAACGGCGCAGTCGGTCTGTGGCCGGCCGCGGCCTTCTCTCTCCCTCTATGCCGCACTGCGCCACCCTATAAAACCCCGACCGAAGCCTCCCTCGCTCCCCTTCCCTTTCTTCTTCCTCATGAGCGACAAGCCGAGCGCCGAGTTGTCCGCCGGAATTCCTCGCCGCCCCGCCCTACCCCTTCTCAATTCCGGTGCCCCAAGGCTTCCTCACCACCCCTGCTTGCCCCTCGACCCGCCCTAGCCAAGCTTGCTCTTCTCCTCGGTCGGAATCGAAGGAATCCCGTGCCGCCTCCACCGCTGGAGAAACCCGAGCCCCCTCACCGTCGACGACCCCCTTCCGCCCCACCTCCAGTTGAACCAGGTACCGGAATAGCATCCCCATGACTCCACGATGCTCATGCGCGCTTCATTCTTCCACGTTCGCCGGCCCCTCGCCAGGAACACAGGCGCGCCGCTACGGCCGCCGCCATTCCTCGCCGACAACCATGCTCCGCTGCCCTTCCTTGTGCCCATCACCCGCCAACGTGTGCACTTCATCTCATAGATCGTGTAGGATCCGTTTGCCCCTCGCCAAAACCTCGCTGCCGGCGAGAACACGCCGGTCAGACCGCCACGGGCGCCGTCTTGACCTGGCAAGGGCCACATTGCAATTCAGGTTTCCATTTTAGGGTCCCTTATGCAAAAACCCGAGGGCCTCTCTGCAAGTTTCTCTTTTAGTGTTGTTTGCAAAAGCTGTCAACTTGAAAAATTGATAGAAATTTGTAGAAAAATCCAAAAATTACCAAACTTGTTTTTCTGTGTTCCAGAAGTTTAGCTCTACAACTTTTGTTACTAAAGTGCAGTACGAAACCAAATATTTTTAGAGTTATTTTAAAGTTTAACAAAAGGGTATCTTGTGTGTAACTTTTGCATGTTAACTTTATTTCCTATGAATTTTGGTGAGTAGATTGTTTAGGATATAAGTGATCTTGTGCGAAAAATTTGACTATAGTACTGAACCCTAGTTTGAGTTAATTTAAACTTATGCAAATCAAGCTAGAAATAGTTTAAATTTATTCTAGCATGTTACTAAGGTTTTCATGCTTAGATCTTTTTACCACATGATGTTCCACAATAGAGTAGTCCATAGTAAATATTTTGGGAATTTACAACACTATTTTGCTTAAGGTTTACATTCAAACTTGAAATTTGAAATTAATTCAAACACTTAGTTTCTATTTTCAGAAAATTATGAAAAATTCACAGTAAGCTCATCCACTAGAAGATAGCTTACCCACAAAAATTCAAGGCTAGAGCCTTTGTGGATTTCAAAATAAAAATCAAACTTGTTTACTTAATTCTATTAAATCAAGTAATTTGATATTGAATTAAAGTATACTTAGTGAATTTGAATTCAAATCTCCTATTTTATGAAGTTGTATTTATCAATTGGTTGGATTGCAACTTTATTGTGAAATAAAATACTTAACTCAAGAACCATCTAATTTAAATTATTGCATATCATGTAGAGTCAGCGACACTCAACGACAGAGACTACGAGCTAGTCCCGAAAACTGAGCAAAGGATTTCTGAAGATCCGGTGAATATCATCGACACTTTAACTGAAGCTCCGAACTAAAGTTCGGAAATCCTTGACATCACTGACCCTAGCCCCGCTCAAGAAGGCAAGCCCCGATGCATAACCTAGTATTTCAAATTACTCCCATTTATACAATTTTATGCTTATATATTATATCTTGCATTAAGTCTAGGAGTTGAAATGGAACTCTAGATGCATGAATACTAGGAACCTATGTATTGTGCCTGAGTCCGTATCGAATAGATGCTCAGCTAATAGGACCGGTAGAAGTCGGGTGATTTCCTGTCACTCGCGCGATATAGGAGTTGAATGTCTACTATTCTGCAATCACTATAAGGATGATGGATGGGGTCATGTGCAGTATCATGACTTGGAAGATTACCCCGTCTGTGTTGATAAAAGTTGATAAGGTCGCAGTGTGTGGTAGTGGTGGCTAAGCGTTTGAAAGTACTAGCCACATGCCGGGAAATATGGAAAGCGGTAAGCCTAGTAACCAATCGGCCCGAGGAGTGGATATACCTCCCACCACTCATAATTTGGTTTTTCACACACACCGACGTGCGGGAGTACGTTCCGCACTGCGGACAGGAGTACGGTCATGTAGTCGCGCTACAGACGTATGTTCTGCACATTAGATGTGCGTACGATCCTACAGTCGCTTGTGGTGGTCCTGTTCCACGAGTCGGAATGAATGGCAAACGGTTGCTTCGGAACGATCATTGGATGTTTCAAGAATGTGAGTTAGGTTTACCCTTGCAAGGTTTTAAAATTCGATTAAGAATCGTCCGTTTCTCGCGGAGATTGAGACTGCTTATTCCTTCTGCCACATAGAGTAAGAACAATAACTATTGTTGGAACATTCTTGATGGATGTTAATCTCTACCTTGCTTGTCTAGTATAGGTGCTTACCTAGAATGGTTAATAAAACTAGAATTTGAAAGCTAAATCATGAAAGTTAGATCATACTCTTTGTTGCTTTTCAGCAAAACAAAACCAGAGCCTCTCAAATTCTCCATGGTCTAGTTATGGGCTAAGTATACCGGTTAAGTCTTGCTGAGTATTAGTATACTCAGTCTTGCTAGTCTATTTTTCAGGTATAACATTTGAGAACCCCACGGATGGTCCAGCATGGCCAATCTCTGTCCGTTTGGCTGGTCCGTGGAATGGGACGTGGTAGTCGCATGTTAATTTCTTCCGCTGTGACTCTACCCAAGCTTGCATAGCTTGTGGTTTTAAACAATGTTTGTAATAATGTTTAATATTCTGTGAATTAAAAGTTGGTGAGCTATTGTGCGATTGTAAACTCGCCTTCATGCGAGGTAAACCTGCTTTGATCCTACTGAACCGTGGTTGCATCAGGCGGAGACCCGATAGACCAATGGATTGTTCCGTTTGAAGTGCGTTGAGTTAGTATCGGTTGTATAGCGATGACTAGCACACTTGAGCCGGAATAATTCAGGCGGTTCTGCCACAGCTGGTATTAGAGCTGTAGGTTTACTCTTACAATTGCAGCAGCTCCTAAAAATGTTTTCAGGATAAAAATTTATTTATCAAAAGAATTTGCAAAGTGCGTTGGACTCGTTAAGGTTGGTACTTAGATCGTAAAGCCCTAGGGAATTATATGGGAATAATCAGGTGGCTACTAATATATACATATGTGTATAGTTAGTTCTAACTCGCAGCACTACTTTCTGACAAAACTTACTTTCAAGCACAACCAACCCTAGATATTTATTCGTATTGTCTGTTCCTCAACGTTAAGATAGTACTGTTTGGGGACGCTTTCATATCGTGCTGCCATGAAAGGTTCATGTTATATAAATATGATTTTCTGCAGGTACACTAACCACGATTAAGAAGTTAAGACGGATAAGACTTATCGATTAGTTATTAGGGAGAAATGTAAATATTGCGCCACCGAAACTAACCACGTAAGTCCGAAGATATTCGGCAATTGTTTTGGTTGTGGGGTCGAATAGTACGTGCATGCATAATCCATTATCAAACAAAATGAATGCTTTGAATGTGTTGTTGTTTTAAGGACGTATAGAGTGTTGTCTATTTTAGTGTGGTTTCACTAGGATTCTTGTGGTAGTCTTAGTTGGGTTTTCAGCATCCTTCAAAATCTCACCATCTGAATTCTTGTTTCAGATGGCGGTTCCTTCAAACATATTTTGGGATCATGCAGGGCATCTCCATACCAATGCCTTGCACTGGGAGGGTTTTCCCCATCTTTTATGGGAATCACTTAGTCTATTCTTCTACACCGAGCCCCCACAATACGATGGAGTGGAGTATAGAGAGGAAGGTGTTCCTCGATGCAGAGTTAAGATGACTATTCCTCAGCACCCTTTTCGTTCTCACTAGCAGCCCATCGAAGTCGATGTGGTTGGCTACCGTCTTGTTGACACCATTGAGACCGTAGCTCTTGAGGCCATCCATATTTTCTGCAACCAGCATCCCATGGAAGTTGCAGGGCATCCTATCGGCCTCTTCCCTGCAATAGATTCCAATGATCCTGAGTGGAACTTCCGGATAGCTCATTATGGCCATATGTTGGGAGATTCAGCCAAAGAAACACTCCGTGGTACCATTAGGTTCATGAATGTTCAGCACCACTATCAGATTCTGCTACGCCGCGGTATGGGTCAGTTGACTGGTATAGCTTAAGGTCACTATCGAAATGCGGATCGACAGGTCACTCAGATAGAAGAGCTTCAAGCCTTGGTCACAGAGGAGGAAATCATCGCAGAGTGAGATGAGATCATTAGCCACCGGGAGGATCAAATCAATGAGAGTGATGCAATAATCACTCAACACAACACGATTATCGAGTTCCTCCAGGAGCAAATCCATGACCTTATCCTTGAGGTTGACGTTGCCCATGCTCACATCGATGAACTTCAGCAGCAGCCAGTACCTCCTGCTGTACCTGTAGCACCTGAAGGCGAAGAAGAAGAACCAGAGGAAATCGAGGGAGTTTCTGATCTCGACTCCGAGCGCAGAAACCCAGAGCCAAACCCTCAGCCAGATCACTCCTCTTCCGGCAGCCAGTCCTCCGTAGGCGGCCTCGACGATTTCTAGGCTATTCAAATCGTCGATCTTACAGATGTAATTAGTGTAGAATGTTGTGACATAGGTAACAAGTAGTCTACCTAGACCCAGGACCATTTGTTGTAACATAGATGGCCTGTATACATATGGCTTGACCCGTAGCAATCGAACCATCCTGATGTAATATATCAAGGAGAACTAGTGTCTGCCTTATAATCTAAGCCTTGTGTTCCGTTGCCTTGTTTCAATATCCTTGCCCTTGAAAGAGATGGTTAAACAGAATATGTGATTTACATATCTGTTTAGCAGCAGAATCTCATCTGAAAATTGGAGTAAGGACATGGTATTAATAATGGACATCTCCTTTGTTTCAGATGGTTGGAGCTATTCGTGGAACCCCATGAGGTTTACGGGCAGACCAAGCTAGCGGTTCCCAACAACCGCCACCAGCCCCGCCAAATCTAGTGGAAGTCATGGCACGACAGACAGAACTCCTTAACCAGCTAGTATAGGCCCAGATGAACCAGTCTCATCACCCATCTCGAGGCCGTGATGAACATCCCTCGGCTGGTTACCAAGACTTTCTCAGCACTCAGCCCCCACTGTTCCATAAAGCAGACGAGCCCCTCGATGCTGACGCCTGGCTCCGCACTATAGGGTCCAAGTTCGTATTATTGTCTGCACCATGTTCAGACACGAACAAGGCACTTTTCGTAGCTCAGCAACTTCGCGGCACTGCCCGCATATGGTGGGACCATTACTACTCCATGCAGCCGGTTGGTCATGTTGTCACATGGGATGAATTCCGGACCGCTTTCAGAGCGCACCACATTCCAGAGGGACTTATTGAGTGAAAGCTCAATGAATTCCTGACCTTGACTCAGGGGACCCGCACAGTTCTGAAATATGCACAGGTCTTCAATCACCTGTGCTAGTATGCGGGGTATCATGCGGACACTGACGCCCGTAAACGAGATCGCTTCCGTCGAGGCCTAAACACCAAGATTAAGGAATGGCTGAACCTAGTTAGGGCTGACAACTTCAATGAAATGGTCAATATGGCCATTACTCAAGAAGACTGCATATCAGCCCATAGGGCAGAAAAGAAACGGAAGACACCCACTGGACCCTCGAACATGCAGCAGCCAAGGTATCTATTGGTCTAAAACACTGCTACCAGAGCCCCATTCCGAAACAATCTACCAGGCAGATGGGTAGCCAGGCCTCCTCAGCAGGCTCGATTCAATCGACCACCAACACCACAACCCCAGCAGCAACAGCCGCAAGGCCTGCGGCCGAGCTTTCCGCCATCCAATCAAGGAAACAACAATAATCGTTGTTTCAACTGCAGTAGCCCATCCTATTTTATTAAGGATTGCCCTCAACCCAGAAGATCTTTCCAAGGGCAAACATCCACCCCAAACAACAAGGGCAAGGGCAAGAAGCAGATGGTACAAGTCCGCCAGGGGAGGGTGAACTTCACAACTCTCTCCGAACTTCCTGAGGGTGCGCCAATAATGACGGGTACTTTCTCCATAAACCATCAACCCATGATTATACTTTTTGATTCTGGTACAACCCATAGTTTTATCAGTTCAAAGTGTGGAACAAAAGTAGGTCTGGATTTCTATCCTACTAATGGAGCCTATATGATAGCGACTCCTGGCGGTAAAATTTCATCAAATCAAATCTATAGAAAGGTGCCAATTTAGTTGGGTAGTAATTTGATAAAAATAGATTTACTATTATTGGACGTAGAAGGAATGGATGTCCTCCTAGGCATGGATTGGATGACTAGGCACCGAGTGTCATTAGATATCTTTTTCTGAGTCGTGGAGATAGATTCACCTGAACATGAACATACTATTCTCTATCTTCCACAATGGGAATGCAGTAACACTTATGCCTATGCTATTGAAGGGATCAAGTTAAAGGATATCCCTATTGTTTGCGAATATCCAGACGTCTTTCCAGATGATTTGTCTAGAATACCCCCGGACCGGGATATTGAATTTGTCATAGAACTACAACCCGGCACAGCCCCCATATCGAAGAGGCCCTATCGTATGCCACCTAATGAGCTGGTAGAGTTAAAAATCCAACTCCAGGACCTCCTTGATAAAGGTTATATCCATCCGAGTGCTTCACCATGGGGTTGTCCAGCCCTATTCGTGAAGAAAAAGGACAATAGCTTAAGGCTATGTGTAGATTATCATCCCCTCAATGCGGTGACCATCAAAAACAAGTATCCTCTGCCCCGCATTGACATTCTATTTGATCAGTTAGCCGGAGCCAAGGTATTCTGTAAGATTGACCTCTGCTCCGGATATCATCAAATCAAGATCAGGAAGAGTGACATTCCAAAAACAGCCATTTCTACTAGATATGGACTCTATGAATATCCGGTCATATCATTTGGTCTTACCAATGCACAAGCATACTTCATGTATCTCATGAACTCTGTCTTCATGCAAGAACTTGACCAATTTGTAGTGGTCTTCATTGATGACATTCTGATTTATTCTAAAAATCCGAAAGATCATGCAAACCATCTCCATATTATTTTTCAGAGATTAAGAGACCAACACTTGTATGCCAAATTCTCCAAATGTGAATTTTGGCTGGATACCGTTAAATTTCTGGGACATACCATCTCCAATGACGGTATATCCGTTGATCCCAGTAAAGTCCAAGAAGTGCTAGACTGGAAACCACATACGTCAGTCCATCAGATCCGTAGTTTTCTTGGTCTAGCTGGCTATTATCGACGTTTCATTCCTGATTTCTCAAGAATAGCCAAGCCCATGACTAAACCACTAAAGAAAGGAGTCAAATTCTCCTATGATCAGAAATGTGAAGATGCATTTCACACTCTCAAAGCACATCTCACTGCCCAGTTCTGGCTCAACCAGATGTTTCAAAATCTTTTGACATCTATTGTGATGCTTCGGGAATCAGACTTGGTTGTGTGCTTATGCAGGACAACCGAGTGATTGCTTATGCATCGCGAGCACTCAGGACTCATGAGCAGAACTATCCTACCTATGATCTTGAACTCGCAGCTATCATCCATGCACTTAAGATCTGGAGACATCATCTAATGGGTACAAAGTGCCATCTATACTGACCATAAAAGCCTCAAGTACTTTTTCACGCAAGCAGATTTAAATATGAGGCAAAGACGCTGGCTAGAGCTTATCAAGGATTATGATCTAGAAGTACACTATCATCCAGGCAAGGCCAACGTCGTGGCTGATGCACTTAGCTGCAAGGCGCATTGCTCTTGCTTATCTGTTGAAGCTTTCAGTGAGACTCTTTATTGGGAGATGAGAAAGCTCAATCTAGAGATCATTCCCCAAGGTAGCTTGAACCATCTCTCGGTTAAAGCTACGCTTAAGGATAACATCATCCTAGCACAACAGCATGACAAAGGGGTTAGAATCATCAAGCAGAAGTTAGCACAAGGAGAAGGAAAGTACAAATGCTTTCGAGAAGATTCCGAAGGGATTCTATGGTTCAACGAACGTAACGTTGTACCCAAGGACCATAAACTTCATAAGCAAATTTTGAACGAGGCCCATCTATCCAAATTCTCTGTGCACCCTGGCAGTACCAAGATGTACCAAGATTTGAAACAGAACTTTTGGTGGACTCGTATGAAGCGAGAAATTGCAAAGTATGTCTCGGAATGTGATATTTGCCAAAGAGTTAGGGCCAGTCATCTAAAGGCTGCTGGTATTCTTCAACCTCGACCTATTCCCTCTTGGAAGTACGAGGATATCAGCATGGATTTTATCGTTGGCTTACCCAACACCTCTTTAAGGCATGACTCTATTTGGGTAATCATTGATCGATTAACCAAAACTGCCCATTTCCTTCCAGTGCATACTACTTACAACGCCAAAAAGTATGCTGAGATCTATTTAGATCAAATTGTTCATCTTCATGGAGTACCTAAGATGATCATTTCTGATCGTGGAGCACAATTCATCACTCGGTTCTGGGAGCAACTTCAATATGCTCTTGGAACTAAGTTAATTTGAAGCTCCGCATATCACCCTCAAACGGACGGACAAAAAGAAAGGGTAAATCAGATTTTAGAAGATATGCTTAGAGCCTGCGTACTTCAGTATGACAAGAATTGGGACAAATTCTTATCATTGGCAGAATTTTCTTATAATAACAGTTATCAAACAAGTCTCAAGATGGCTCCGTCCGAAGCATTGTATGGTCGCCGATGCCGAACTCCTTTCAGTTGGTCACAAACCGGCAAGCGTAAGATCTTTGGACCCGACCTTGTTACTGAAGCAGAGGAAAAGGTGAAGACTATTCAAAACAATCTAAAGGCAGCCCAATCTCGACAAAAAAGTTATGCTGACATACGAAGAAGACCATTACAGTTTCTAGTCAGAGACTTCATATATCTTCGAGTATCTCCTACTCGAGGTATTCAACGGTTCGGCGTAAAAGGAAAACTTGCCCCTCGATATATTGTACCCTTTGAAATTATCAAAGTTTGTGGACCCGTAGCTTATCGTCTTCAACTTCCTCCTCAACTAGCAGCTGTTCAAGATATATTCCATATATCTCAACTTTGGAAGTTGTAACACCCTAATGTAATTTTCCCAAATTTTAAGGAATTTATTTGGGCTCAAATAAAATTTCTAGGATTTTCTCTAATTTACCTTGCATTTAAAGTGATTTTATAACACAAGGAAATAAAAATTTATCATAGGATTAAATTGTTTGTGCATTCATGCTGCAGCATTGTTTTATTGTGTTGAGTTTATAGGTTTGAATTCAAATTGTATTTGGAATTCAATTGGATTTGTTTGAATTAGTTAAGTATAGAAAGGAGGAAGGAAAAGGAAAAGGAAAGGAGAAAAATAAAAGAGCCCAGCCCAACAGCTTTTCCCCCTTCTCTACTTCACGGGCTCCCTCTTCTCTCTCTTTTCCCCTGGCCCAAACCGACCCCGAGGCCCAGCACTCCCCCTCTCTCCTCCTCAGGCCCCCTTTCCTTCCCCTCCCCCGCATGGGCCACGGCCGGCCCATTCCTTTTCTTAACCCGAGCGCCTCTTCTCTCTTCTCCTCGCTGCCACCCAGGGCCCACACGTCAGTCCTTTCCCCTTCCTCCTCACGCTGCCCTCTGTTCCGCTGACCCCCCCCCCCCCCGGCCGCGCCTCGGCACCCTGGGTCCGCCCCTCTGCCCCGCACCCGCGCCGCACCCCGGCCCGCGACCGAGCCCCCTCCTTTCCAGAAGCTTCGCCGCCCGAGCCAGTATCGCGCGGGGTAGTTGTGCCAGCCCGGGCACGGACGCCAGCTCTTGCCTATTGCCCTTAAGTGACCCCCACACGCCCCTGGAGCCCAACCACCGAAGCGCCGCAAGCACTAGCTGTCGCCGCCGCCCTTTTGAAGCTCAGTGGAGGCGCCCCTGCTCCGCCGAGGTCCGTCAGCCCCGACCCGCCTCCGGCCTTTTTCTCGCCCCGGTGAGCACCCCAACGTTCCTAGGACCTTTTTGCACTGGCTGTCGTGATCCCTAGCTTCCCTCAGCGACCGGACCGCCGCCCACCCGTGGCCGCAGGTAATTTCTTGAAGACCCTACTCTTCCCTTGCCTTGGCCCTGTGCTCTTTTAGAAGGTTGGTCCGTGGAATGGGATCCATCCCCGGCCAGCACTGGTGATATCGAGTGATGTTGTGCTCGGGCTTAGCATGACATCCGTCTTGACGACGTGTTGTAATCATCGCGTATGTTTTCCGCTGCTAAAAACCATAGCTTACAGTTTGTAATGTCTTTTCTAAATTTAGAACTTCGTACTCCTTTTGGGAAACTCTTGTAATGTAAATCCCTGTGATGTAAAAATGTGATGGTGATTGTATCTCTGGACTCACCTTCGTGTGAGGTAACCTTATTTGATCCTGTGTATCGGTGGTTTATCGGGACGTTACCCGACAGGCCAAGGGATTATACCGTTTGAAGCACGTTGGAGCCCTCGGGAGTGGACTCGCATACTTGAGCCGGTATAATTCAGATTGGTTCTGCCACAGGGAGTTGGATTTTCAATTCAGCCAATTCATTTGGAGGCATGCGATACGGCCTCTTCGAAATAGGAGCGATGCCAGGTTGAAGTTCAATAATGAACTCGATGTCTCTGTCTGGTGGCATTCCAGGCAAATCGTCTGGAAAGACATCGGGGTACTCACAGACTATAGGAATATCTTTTACTTTGACGTTTGTGATGGCATAAGTGCAAGAGTGCAGATACTCCTACTGGGGCAGATAGAGGGTAATTGCTCCTTGATGTGGTGAGTCAATCTCGATCACTCGGGAAGAGATGTCTAGCAGTACTCTATGTTTTGTCATCCAATTTGTCCCAAGTATGACATCAATACCCTCTAAGTTTAACAAGACCAAATCAGTTTTAATTACTTTGCTGCCTAACTAAATTGGTACACTCCTAATCATTTGATTAGAAGCGATCTCGCCTCCAGGGGTAGAAATCATATATGAACCCTGGGTGGGACAAGGATCAAGTCCTATTCCGGTACCACAGTTGTTACTAATGAAACTATGAGTTGATACTGAGTCGAATAATGTAACAACTAGTTTATGGTGTATAAAGAATGTACCCGACATGATAGGAGCTCCATCCGGAAGTTCCGCAAGGGTGGTGAAATTAATTTGCCCTTGGCGGACTTGCATCATCGGTCTTTTGCCCTTGTTCTGGTTATTCTGACTGGAACTCTGCCCTTGATTAGGCTTCTTGGGCTGCGGACAATCTCTGATGAAGTGATCCGCACTTTCACAATTGAAACCGTGATAGGTGTTGCTTTTCTGTTGAACTTGTTGAACATTTGGCCGTGGGCCAATTTGTTGTGGTTGTTGCAGAGGTACAGGAGATTGATACTCTTTTTGTTGTTGAAACGGCTTGAAAACCAGCCCACCAAACGGAACATTCCATTGGGGTGCTCTAGGCAGTGCATCCTGAATAATCTGATACTGCGAGGGTTGAACGCCCGCGGGTCCAGTGGAAATCCTTTGCTTCTTTTCGGCACGATGTACCGTAATACAATCCTCCTGAGTCAGTGCCATGTTGACCAGCTCGCTGAAAGTATTCGCCTTAATAAGATTCAGATGTTCTTTGAGCTTAGTATTCAAACCTCGATGAAAACGATCTTGCTTCTTGGCATCATTATCAGCATGGTAGCCCGCATACTGACACAGGTGATTAAAAGCCTGTGCATACTGCAGTACGGTGCGGGTGCCTTGAGTAAGTGCCAAGAACTCATTCAGTTTCCGCTCCATCAGCCCTTCAGGTATATGATGTGCTCTGAAGGCATCACGGAATTATTCCCAGGAGATAGCGTAGCCATCAGTTTGCATAGCACAAAAAATATCCCACCAAATACGGGCAGCTCCGCGTAATTGTTGGGCGGCAAAATGAGCCTTGTTGGAGTCCGCACATGGAATCGTAAGAAGAGCAAACTTAGATTCAATGGTGCGGAACCAAGCATCGGCATCCAAGGGCTCCTCCGCTTTGCTGAACAGCGGGGGCTGAGTACTGAGGAAATCTTGATAGGTTGCCACCAGAGGTTCATCACAACCTCGTGACTGCTGGTGTTGTTGATTCTGCTGTACTTGTACCAATAGGTTGAGAAGTTCAGTTTGCCAAGCCATAACCTCGGCTAGATGTGAAAGTGATAGGGATGGTTGTTGGGAATTGCTGGATTGATCTGCCCAGAAACCTTCCGGGGTTCCACGTGTGGCTCCAACCATCTGAGACAAAAATTCAGATGATAAAATTTATTTACCCTGCTGAAAAACTTACAAGGTAAATGGAACGAGACATCTGATTCTGACAGCAGCAAGGGCTAGAAATCAGAAAGATACTTAGATACTTGTCCAACACTACCACAAGAATCCCGTTAACCACACCAGAGATTAACAACCTACCACATATCCTTAAAAGAACCAAAACACACATTGTATTTGATGATGAGTTTTACATGCACGTTCTACTTGTCCTCACAATCCAAAATAACTGCCAAATATCTTTGGACTTACGTGGTTAACTTCGGTGGCATTATACATACGTCTCTAACTATTAACTAGTCGATAAACCCTATCCGTCCTAGTTTCGTAATCGTGGTTAGTGTACCTGTAGAAACCACAATACATATATCCAATGAACCTTTCATGCCAGCATGTCATGAAAGCGTTCCCATTCATTACTGTTCACTATAGAAACAGCATCTGTACAATTACCACTGTACAGACAACGTTAGCATACGTTATCGAAACAACGTGTTCACAGGGGTACCGCAAAATGTGGGGGTACTGCTGTTCATACCCTGTGCCTAACCATATACTCCCAATGTAGTCAACCGAAGTTGGTACATTGGCAGCATCTTAAGTAGGCCACTACTTGAGAAACAGCGTTCGGTTCGCATCACCGACGGAAAGGCCAAGCTCCCTCAGTTGGCTGAGGATCCTTACCTCCTTACCTCACCATCGAAGATGTCGTTACAAAAAGTAAAGTTGGGTTGTACATGAATTTAAGTTTTAACAGAAAAGTAATGCTGGTAGTTAGGGTTATATATATATAGCCACCTCTATTTCCCTCATAAACATTACCCTAGGGCTTTACGTACTAAGCACGATCCTTAACGAAACCAACGTAGTTTTGCCAAACATTTTGGTGGTCAAACTTTTATACTGAAAGCATTTTTAAGGTAAAATATATCTCCGGGGTAACCTTATAGCTCGGATACCAGCTGTGGCAGAACCAATCTAAATTATACCGGCTCAAGTACGCGAGTCCACTCCCGAGGGCTCCAACGTGCTTCAAACGGTATAATCCCTTGGCCTGTCGGGTAACGTCCCGATAAACCACCGATACACAGGATCAAATAAGGTTACCTCACACGAAGGTGAGTCCAGAGATACAATCACCATCACATTTTTACATCACAGGGATTTACATTACAAGAGTTTCCCAAAAGGAGTACGAAGTTCTAAATTTAGAAAAGACATTACAAACTGTAAGCTATGGTTTTTAGCAGCGGAAAACATACGCGATGATTACAACACGTCGTCAAGACGGATGTCATGCTAAGCCCGAGCACAACATCACTCGATATCACCAGTGCTGGCCGGGGACGGATCCCATTCCACGGACCAACCTTCTGAAAGAGCACAGGGCCAAGGTAAGGGAAGAGTAGGGTCTTCAAGACATTACCGGCAAAACATATAACTAGCAAGGCTGAGTATACTAATACTCGGCAAGGCTTAACCGGGATTGGGTATACTTTAGCCCATAACTAAACTTATGAAGGCTTGTAAGGGTTCTGGGTTTAGCTTCAGCTGAAAAGCAACTAAGAATAGATCCTTATTTTCAAGTTTTAGCTTTCAAGTTCTATGTGATTATCCATTCTAGATAAGCACTTATAACTAAGCAAGCAAGATAGAGCTCTTTATCTCAACCATCAATATTACTCATCATATAGTTGCTCTTGTTACTCTGTGTGATAAAGGGATTAAGTAGTCTCAAACATCGTGAGAGGCGGACGATTCTGAATCGAATTTAACCTTGCAAGGTAAACCTAACTCACACGCTTGGAACACCAAAGGGGCGTTCCGAAGCAACCGTTTACCTTTCATTCCGACTCGTGGATCAGAGCCACCACAAGCGACTGCAGGACCATACGCACACCCAATGTGTGCAGGACATACGTCTGTAGCGCAACTACAAAACCCGTACTCCTGGTTGCCCTTGCAACACGTATTCCCACACGTCGAACATAAGAAACCAGAAGAAGCAAGACGAGTGATGGGAGGTATGTCCACTCCTCGGGCCGATTGGCTACTAGGCTTACCGCTTACCATATTTCGCGGCATGTGGTTAGTACTTTCAAACGCTTAACCCCGATCGGCACACACCGTGACCTTATCACTTTCAACAACACAGACAGGGTATCACCTCAACCATGATACCTCATAAAACTCCCGTCCGTCATCCTTATAGTGATAACAGGAATTTAAACATTACAACCCCTATATCGCGCGAGTGACAGGAAATCACCCGACTTCTACCGGTCCTATTAGCATAGCAGCTAGTCGGACTCAAGTGCTAGTACCCATCACATTGGTTCCTAGGAGAATGCAACTAGGGTTTCAAGCAATTCCTAAGAACTTAATGCATAAAATACGTAAATAGATATAGATTGCAATGTAATTAAAATAGTGGGTTATGTCCGGGGCTTGTCTTTATTGGAGGGGCTGGGGTCAGTCAAGTTAATAGCGTCCGAACTTTGGTTCGGGCCTTCAGAGAATTTCGCGATGAAGTTCCTGGGGTCTTCAGACCAACTTCCTTCTGTATCCGGGATTAGCTGGTAGTCTCCGTCGGCGAGAGCGATCGAGTCTACATGATATGCAAGATTGTGATTCAATGGATGCATTCACTTTTGTTTCACTTCACGATAAAGTTGCAATCCAAAGAAAACATAGTTCACTTAAACAAACATATCATTCACTCTTCTACTAGGCATTCATTTATCGAGTATAAACTAACCTAATTAACTACACTAAACAGCGTGTTTAGTTTCATTAAACAGCTAGGGTTGGTTTTATTTCAACCTAATAGATAGGGTTTACAAGCATCTGATCTTAAGATTAAGATCCGATGCTACAAAAATTATGGTAGGCAGAACAAAAAAAAATCAAAATTACCTTAAAAGTTTCAGAACATTTTATGCAGTAAATAAACCTGAAGAAGTATTTTAAATAGTTAACACCTAGAAAATGTTTTATTTTTACAGAACAAACTACCAGGTTGAAACTTTTATTAGTTACATATAAAGCTATTTCTAAGCTATTGTTAGTTTATCAAGATTTTACTCTTACAGAAACTTTGTCACAAAAATAAACAAGAACAGCATTAAATGATTAAGATCTATTTATAACTGTGGATCAACATAAGATCTTGTTCTGTAATTTTGGTAACATTTTACTCTATTCAAGGGAAACACTTCAAAATATTCCCATAATTTTTCAACAATAAGAACTAGGATAAAAGAACTATCTTTGAAAACAGGCATAAATCCATAACTCGATTTATAGCCTACTATTATTCTTAATACTTTTACCATAGATTACACATACAACAAGGAGGCTAAGGTATAACATTCAGATACAAACACTTTCAGAAGCATCCTTAAATAAGATCTAAACATTTTTATTAATACAACACAAAGGCACTGAAATTTCATAGCTAAAAAGCAGAAAAAGACTTGAAGATTTTACACAAGGCTAAACAAGAGGTACACAAGCTATATTTCAAAAAATTAGCTACAACATAGCTAGGGAACATGAGATTTAAATAAAACACTCCTTCCCTAATGTTTAAATTAACTCAGAAAATTCACACACATGGCTTATGGTTACTACACAAAACTTGTAGAAAATCACTCAAGGATTGAAACAAAACTTGTTTGGCATTTTTATGAATTTTATATGATTTTTACAAAGTCAGCATTTTGAAACTAGAGTTGAGACATTCCTTTTACAGATCAGTCCCTTGTTTTTACAAAAAACCCCTTAGAAAGAAATTAACCCAAGCAATTGGGTCCAAGGACCATGGCCGGCTGTGGAAGCTTGATTCCGGCCAAATTCCGGCCATGGGGTACACCGACGGTGAGGGGCATGGAGAGGGAGAGCACAAGGGAAGCTCGGGCTACCTATTGGTGGTCTTGGACGGGCTCGGGGTGGCTCGTAGCGGTCGGCCCACTGGAGACAGTAGCGGCGGCGGGGACCAACTGCGACGGCGGCGCTCCGGCATTCAGGGGAGGAAGGGGCTGGGCGAGGGAGATTCAGTGGAGACTAGGGAAGCTGTTTGAGGGGTCTTTGGGGGTGGAGGGGAGACAGGGCGGCGGGTCAACGAGTGACCGAAGTTCTCCGAAGATGGTGGCGGCGGCGGTGTGGTGGTGTTAGGAGCAGAGCTACGGTGAGAGAGAGAGAGACGCCAGGGGGTAAAGAACCAGCTTCAGGAGGTCCCGGGGCAGCTACTTATAGAGAGGAGAAGGGGGAAGAACGGTGCACAGCCGGGCGCCACGGCGGCGGGATCACGGCAGAGCGGGCGGCGGTGCTGTGCGCGTGGCAGCACGGGAGTAGGCGAGGAAACCGAGGGATAGGGTTGGGGAGGAGATAAGGCGGCGCGTGGATGAGCAGAGGAGCAGGGGGGCAGCACTGGCCAGCCGGAATTCGAGAAACAGCAGCGGTAGCGCAGAGAACAGGGGAGCAGAAGGATTGCCAGAGGAAGAAGAAAGGTGGAGGGGCGCCAAGGACTTGATTGCAAATTACAAAAACTTCAAGGGCCTGAAAGTAAAGCTAAATTTCCCACTGTTACAGGGTTCTAATGGAAAAATAACCAAAATAGAAAATGTGTAACTTTTCAAGCTCTACAACATTGCTTTAGGGTTTGAATTCGAAAACTCAAAGTATACATATTTATTTTGATAACTTGGACTAAATTTGAACTTTATAAGGGTTTTGTCCTTCCCAAAGTAAATTTCACATACTTTTGGACTTACATGCAAGTTTTCAAAACTGTCATGATGACTAACATTTTTACATATAAACCCGTAGTAAACTTTGAAGGTTACTTTTGCAACTCATGTATCTTGCACAAAAGGACTCATATTTACATAAAATTACACATAAGGTCTTATTTCTACAAATACATCCAACCTTATACATTTCAACACATGCATTACATTTCATACCTATTATGGTACAATTTGACACCTAGGGTGTCACATGCACAATATCTCGTTCTCATAAAATTCGTTTGTTGCAATCAGATGGTGAACACCAGGCGCACCGGTTCCGTTTCTGACCAGCAGGAGCAGAACAACCAGGGTACTGGTCAGCCGTTGCCGATGCCACCACCGCTGACCCCGGAGCAGTTCTTTCAGCTCCAGATGCAGATGATGGCGACCCTGAACAATACCGTTCAGGCTCTGCAGCAGATCCATGCTCAGCCACCGCCTCCTCCGCTGCCCCAGCCCCGTGACCGGCGTGCGGATTTCCTGAGGGGTCATCCTCCGACCTTCTTTCACGCCACGGATCCACTCCAGGCGGACGACTGGCTTCATTCGGTGGAGCGCCAGTTGGTTGTTGCGCAGTGCGACGACCGGGAGAGTGTTCTATATGCTGCAGGGTAGCTGCGAGGCTCCACTCTTGACTGGTGGGAGTCCTACCCGGGTCAGGACCGCGACTCTCTCACCTGGGTCCAGTTCTGTGAGCACTTCAGGAGCCACCATATTCCTGAGGGGATCATGAAGATGAAGCAGAAGGAGTTCCGTGCCCTTAAGCAGGTAAAATTGAATGGATTCCCTACAATTTCTTTCGAGCTTCGATCTATCCTTGATCTCTTCCGTAAGCCTGGCATATTGAGCAATTTCTATCCTTGTTATCTGTGTTCATTATTTCAGGGATCGATGACGGTGACGGAGTACCGTGACCGTTTCCTTCAGCTTGCCCGTTATGCCCCTGCTGACGTCGCCCGTGATAGCGATAAGCAGGAGTATTTCAAGGAGGGACTGGATGATCACATCCAGTATGCACTGCTGAACCACCGCTTCGACAACTTCAACCAACTGGTTGATGCTGCCCTCAACACCGAGCGTAAGCGCCGGGAGATTGAGGATAAGAAGAGGAAGATGGCTCCATCCTCGTCGGGCAGTAACACTCGTCCCTGATATCAGCATCCGCAGCAGCAGCAGCAGAGGCCGCCCTAGCAGTACCAGCATCGGCAGCAGTTTTCTCCCCGTCCTCAGCAGCAGGCAGGACACGGTCAGAGGCTTCCAGCGCCTCCGGCTCCACCAGCCCCGAGGCAGGGATTGCCCACTCCTCCTGTCGGGCAGCAGGCTCCAGCACTCCCTCGAGTGTGTTTTTACTGTGGCGAGCCGGGGCACTACGCCAACGTCTATCCCCGGAAGGCACAGTCAGGACAGCAAGGGCGTGCGGCACCGCCCAAGGCCCCAGCTTAGGGCAGGGTGAACCACGTGACGGCCGAGTCAGCGGCCAAGGCTCCTAACGTGGTCATTGGTACGTTTATGGTCAACACTCATCCTGCTACAGTGCTTTTTGATACTGGTGCTACGCATTCTTTCATCACTCAGTCTTTTGTTGAGCATCATGGTATTCCTACTAGCACATTAAGGAGGTGCATGTTAGTATCTTCACCGGGAGGGCAGTTGAGGTCCCATGTCTTCTGTCCCAGAGTCAGTGTGGCCATAAGGGGGGTAGAGTTCAGTGCTAATCTGATGGTGCTAGACACCAAGGGTATTATGTGATCCTCGGGATGGAGACTCTTGCTAAGTGGGGAGTCCGGATAGATTGTGCTCAGAGGACGGTTCTTCTATCAGCACCGGATGGTCGGGAGGTTACTGTTGGTGCCACAGAGCCTTCTGGATTTCTTTATCAGATGGAGGCTAGACCCACGGATGGTATTCGTGTGGTGTCTGAATTCCCGGATGTCTTCCCGGATGAATTGCCAGGTATGCCGCCTGATCGCGACATTGAGTTTTCTATTGATCTCTTGCCTGGCACAGCTCCTATTGCTAAGCGGCCCTATCGTATGGCACCCGTTGAGCATGAGGAAGTTAAGAAGACCATCGACGAGTTGCTAGCCAAGGGCTATATCCGTCGCAGTTTCTCTCCTTGGGCCTTTCCTGTTTTGCTCGTGGAGAAGAAGGATGGTGCAAAAAGAATGTTCGTCGATTATCGGGATCTGAATGTAGTCACCATCAAGAACAAGCATCCATTGCCTTGCATCGAGGATCTTTTTGATCAGCTTCAGGGTGCTTGTGTATTCTCGAAGATTGATCTGCGTTCAGGTTATCACCAGCTGAAGATTCGTCCTGGGGATATCCAGAAGACGGCATTCACCTGCAAGTATGGGCTATACGAGTATACGGTCATGTCCTTTGGCTTGACCAATGCTCCGGCTTTCTTCATGCATCTGATGAACAAGGTTTTCATGGATTATCTGGACACTTTTATGGTGATATTCATTGATGATATCCTGATATATTCCAAGTCAGAAGCAGAGCATGAGAAACATCTGAGGCTTGTGTTGCAGAGGCTCAGAGAGCACAAGCTGTACGCCAAGCTCAGCAAGTGCGAGTTCTGAATTGACGAGGTGCCATTCCTCGGTCATGTTATCTCCAAGGGAGGTATTGCTATGGACCCCGGAAAGGTGAAGGATGTGCTTGACTGGGTTGTACCGCAGACAGTGAAGGAAGTCCGCTCTTTTCTGGGCTTAGGAGGTTATTATCGGAGGTTCATTGAGAATTTCTCCAAGATTGCGAAGCCTTTGACTTCCTTGCTAGAGAAGGGAGCGGATTTCTCTTGGACTGATGAGCATCAGAATGCCTTCGAGGAGCTGAAGAAGAGGTTGACTACGGCGTCTTGATGCAGGAAGGCAGAGTGATAGCTTATGCTTCGCGGCAGTTGCGCCGGCACGAGCTGAATTATCCCACTCATGATCTGGAGTTGGCCGCGGTTGTGCATGCTCTGAAGATATGGAGGCATTACTTGTTTGGGCAAAGGTGTGACATTTACACCGATCACAAGAGCCTCAAGTACATTTTCACTCAGAGTGAGCTGAACATGCGGCAGAGAAGATGGCTAGAGTTAGTCAAGGATTATGACCTGGAGATTCACTATCATCCGGGCAAGGCCAATGTTGTAGCAGATGCTCTGAGCAGGAAGAGCTATGTTAACATGGCCGTGGCTTTTCAGATGCCTCAGGAGATATGCGAGGAGTTTGAGCAGTTGAGTCTGGGTTTCTTGCATCACACCTTGGGAACATCATTCGAGGCAGAACCCACTCTAGAGGCAGAGATCAGGCAGCATCAGAAAGAAGATAAGAAGCTACAGGAAATCCGTGAACTGCTCAAGATTGGAAAGGCACCTCATTTCAGAGAGGATGATCAGGGTACCTTGTGGTACAAGGGTCGGATATGTGTGACGGATGTAGCGAATCTCAGGAAGCTGATCTTGAGTGAAGCTCATGACACAGCGTATTCTATTCATCCAGGGAGCATGAAGATGTATTATGATCTCAAGGAATGATTTTGGTGGTATGGAATGAAGCGCTCTGTTGCGGAGTACGTGGCTATCTGCGACACTTGTCAGCGTGTCAAGGCAGAGCATCAGAGGCCAGCAGGTCTATTGCAGCCATTGAAGATTCCAGAGTGGAAATGGGAGGAGATCACTATGGACTTCATCGTTGGCTTGCCTCGTACTCAGAAAGGGTACAACTCTATATGGGTAGTAGTGGATCGGTTGACGAAGGTTGCTCACTTCATTCCGGTGAACACTACTTACTCTAGCACTAGACTCGCAGAGTTGTACATCTCTAGGATTGTCTGTCTGCATGGTGTTCCAAAGAAGATCATATCTGATCGAGGATCTCAGTTCACTTCGCGGTTCTGGGAGCAGTTGCATGATTCGTTGGATACAAAGCTACGCTTCAGTACCGCTTATCATCCTTAGACGGATGGGCAGACAGAAAGAACCAACCAAGTGTTGGAGGATATGCTTCGAGCCTGTGCTATTTAGTATGGTACCAGCTGGGATAAATGCCTGCCGTATGCGGAGTTCTTGTATAACAATAGTTATCAGGCCAGTCTGAAGAAATCCCCTTTCGAGGCTCTGTATGGTCGGAAGTGCAGGACTCCGCTGTATTGGGATCTGATTGGCGAGAGGCACGTATTTGGTCCGGATACTGTTGAGGAGGCCGAACAGCTGGTGCAGCAGGTGCGCGAGAACCTGAGGGTCGCACAGACTCGCCAGAGATTTCTGTCCTTGAAGTATTGTACCTTCAACGTTCCCCTCCATATCAGCCGGTTTGACCTCAGGTAAACCCCAAATCGGTTAATCCCCTTTGATCATACCCAGAGACCACTCCTGCTGATTTCTCTTTTAAACGGAAATCAGCCGATTTCCTAAGGCAAAGTAGACAGCTCCCTCCTTTGCCGATTCCATCGGCTGAACCCTGTTGTTTCCAATAGACTCTGTTGTAACCTTTAACAAATAGCCAATTTTAATCAGTTGTCCAACTAAAGCTCTACCCAAATTAGTTTCTGATCTTTTTGATCGTTATATGAGTAGTATGTTAAATGAGTGTTGGATTGCAACTTTATCGTAAGGTAAAATAGTTTCATGTGCACACTTTGAATGTAATGTTGCATTGCATGTAGATATGACTACTTTCGCAAGCGGTACCTACAAGATCTCCCAGGAGTCTGCAGAGGATGTTTCTAAAGACCAAAGGAACGTCACCAAGGGATTATCCGAAGCCCCGAACCAAAGTTCGGAAGATAATAATACTAACATCCCTGACTCCAGCCCCACCAGTAAAGGCAAGCCCCGGTGCATAACCCACTATTTCAAATTATTACATTTATGCAATCCTATATGTATATATTATATCTTGCATTAAGTCTAGGAATTGGAATGGAACCCTAGATGCATAAATCCTAGGAACCAATGTATTGTACCTGGGTCCTTATCGCATAGATGCTCTGCTAATAGGACCGGTAAAAGTCGGGTGATTTCCTGTCACTCGCGCGATATAGGAATTGATTATCTTCATTCCTGCAATCACTATAAGGATGACGGACGGGGTTATGTGTAAAATTCATGGAAGGAAGTGATACCCCGTCTGTGTTGATGAATTTGGATAAGGTCGCAGTGTGTGGTAGTGGCAGTTAAGCGTTTGAAAGTACTAGCCACATGCCGCGAAATATGGTAAGCGGTAAGCCTAGTAACCAATCGGCCCGGCAAGTGGACTCGTCTCCCACCACTCGACTTTTATTTTATGTTTACACGCACCGACTGTGAGAATACATTCTGCAGAGCAGACAGGAATACGGTCATGTAGTCGCGCTACAGACGTATGTCCTGCACATTGGATGTGCGTATGGTCCAGCAGTCGCTTGTGGTGGCATTGTTCCATGACCCGGAATGAAAGGCAAACGGTTGCTTCGGAACGACCTGTTGGTGTTCCAAGCATGTGAGTTAGGTTTACCTTGCAAGGTTTGAAATTCGATTCAGAATCGTCCGCTTCTCACGAAGATTGAGACTGCTTAACTCTTTTACCACATAGAGTAACAAGAGCAATGTTATTCATAAGTAATGCTGATGTATGCTTTAAAGACTCTATCTTGCTTGAGTAGTTGTAGGTGCTTACCTAGAATGGTTAAATGAACTAGAACTTGAAAGCTAAAATATAAAATAAGGACCTACTCTTTATTGCTTTTCAGCAAAAGCTAAACCCTGAATCTTTTGCAAAGCCTGCATGGTCTAGTTATGGGCTAAGTATACCCAATACCGGGTAAGTCTTGCTGAGTATTAGAATACTCAGCCTTGCTTTATGTTTTGTTTCAGGTAATATTCCTGAAGACCCTACTCTCCCCACGCCTTGGCCCTATGCTTTGCCTGATGGTTGGTCCGTGGAATGGGACCCGTCCCCGGTCAACCCTGATCATAACGAGTGATGTTATGCCATGGCTTAGCATGACGTTCTTATTGGCGACGAGTATAGTTATCGTACTTTAAATTCCGCTGCTAGAACTTGAACTTTACAACTGGTTTGTAATAATGACTCCTAGTTTGAACCTTTGCTGTTTCTGCAAACTTTGTAATAACTTTGCTAAATGTGGAACTTTGTATTACTTGTGGAAACTTGTGTAAAATAATTTCCCTGTGATGTAAAATATGATGGTGACTGTATCTCTGGACTCACCTTCGTGTGAGGTAACCTTATTTGATCCTGTGTATCGGTGGTTTATCGGGACGTTACCCGACAGGCCAAGGGATCATACCGTTTGAAGCACGTTGGAGCCCTCGGGGTGGACTCACGTACTTGATCCGGTATAATTCAGGTTGGTTCTGCCACAGCTGGTATCAGAGCTATAAGGTTACTCTGGAGATACATTTTATCTTAAAAATGCTTTCAGTATAAAAGTTTGACCAACAAAATGTTTGGCAAAGCCGCGTTGGATTCGTTAAGGATTGTGCTTAGTACGTAAAGCCCTAGGGTAATTTTAATATGGGAAGTATAGGTGGCTATAGTATATGTATATAACTCTGACTTCCAGCACTACTTTTTGTTAAACCTTAAATTTATGCACAACCCAACTTTACATTCTGTAACGACACCTTCGTTGGTAAGGTAAGAAGGTAAGGATCCTCAGCTAACTGGGGAGTTAGTCTTCCCGTCGGTGATGCGAACCGAACGCTGTTTCTCAAGCAGTGGCCTACTTGAGATGCTGCCAATGTACCAACTTCGGTTGACTACATTGGGAGTATATGGTTTGGCGCAGGGTATGGCGATCGCAGTTCATACCCCCGCAATTTTTGCGGTACCCCCGTGAATACGTTATCTCGATAACGTATGTTAATGTTGTCTGTACGGCGGTAATTGTACAGATGCTGTTTCTATAGTGAACAGTAATGTTTGGGAACGCTTTCATGACATGCTGGCATGAAAGGTTCATTGGATATATATTATGGTTTTCTGCAGGTATGCTAATCACGATTCGATAGGTTCTGAACGGTTAGGATCTGTCGACTAGATATTATAGGGAGAGACGTATCTATATGATGCCACCGTAATTAACCACGTAAGACCAAGGTTACTTGGCAGTTATTTTTGTTTGTGAGGACGTGTAGTACGTGCATGCATCATGTCATCTTAGATTGATTTGATTGCCTTGCTTGTTACGTTGTTGTACTAAAATATCTTGCTTGTATCTGAATGCCCGTCTAGACTTTGTGTTGTAGGAGCCAACGTAATCTACTAGGCTAACTTAGAGTTGAGAATGTCTTTAGTGAATCAAGTGGATTGGGTCATGTTTGAACCTTATCGCCGATCTTCGCTTGACAACCAAATCAAACCCTTGATCATGCTTTGAATCTGTTTCGGCAGAAGCACTAAGCTTTTCCTTTGATAGTTAAACCTTGATAATTGTCAGTAAACCCTTCAATCCATCATTCATCAATGATTCATCTATCCTCTCTTGATGTTGTACCATATATTGTTGGCTATTCTGGTTACAACATCGGAAAGTTGCACCTTCGATTTTTGCTCAGATGATTTGGAATAAATTAAAAAGATGTATGACAATAATTACTTCTTGAATATAGTTCTCTCGGTAAAAGTCATGCATCATAACACATACCATCTTTGGTCAGTGCATGGTGTTGCATCGTCATTGAAAATCCGTAGACTAACTAACGGGTACGCCTCCAGTACAACTTTAGGTTGTCTTCGGTTTCCTAAATCTTTCTTGCTGCTGTTGGCACTATAGGGTTGCTATTCCTCTTTTGTGGTGGTGTTTAATCACATGACCATGATGCCGTGTCGGAAACTAAGGCCTCATGTGCACTGCAGTCACATGATTAAGCCATTAGGAGCGCACTGGTGATTAGGTATATGTGACGTAACCCCACTGCAAACTCTTCTTGTGCAACCTTACTAGTGTCCTAACTTTTGATCCTCGCCCAAGGATATAGACCTACCCAGGTGTTCGTTACGAAAGAACGGTTGTAAAGCGCGAATCATGTGCGCCATCAACTCATGAGGGTATGCATCATGCTTCATGCATTTCATACGTGCATACATTGCAAGTATCATCATCCTTGCATCATGGTGTATGCATCATTTGGTCAGCATCATGGAAATTGCAGTGTGTCATATGCACCATTTAGATCGTGCATGAAATCCTCCATCCTTGTGTTGCACCATCATAATCACCATACATTACCATAGTGCATCATGTTCATGGTTACATACCAAGCATTGCACTCTGAATTGGAGCATTTTGTCATTATTCCTTGATTGCATTAGTATAAGTATTCATGTTTTGCAATCAACATCATCCAAATCATTCAGGTAATAAACTCTGAGCAAGAGTGTTTCAAACATCACTTATCAATCTCTCGGACTATCCTCACTTGCTATCCATAAGTTTTGTGATGAATGTCGTCGATATTTATCATCCTCATGTTGTGATCTTAGCTCTATGAGAACTTGATCACCTTTCTCTCTCTTCTCTCATCATACTCATCCATGTACAATCTATCCATGCTCTTGTTATACTCATCTCGTCATACTCCAACGGCTTTTACCATCAACATCAATCTTCTCCAGTGTGATTGCTTCCTGCCGTTTTTGATGGGTGATTTGCTTCTTTTTCATTAAGAGTCTTTCATCCTGAATCTCGGGACGAGATTCTTTTTAGGGGGGAAGGCTGTGACAGTTCAAGTCCTTGTAAATTAGGCACATTATTTGTTAGTGTGAAGTATGTGCTTGTAGTGTAAAGCTTATGTGTGTTTAAGTAAAGCTTTTAAAAATTTAAATGCACATAAAAAGGGTATTTTTATAATTACAGAAAACCTAGGGTTGTTTTTGCAAAATGTTTTTGGATGGGAGGTAATTTCAAAATAAGGATGTTTATATAATTTATGAAAATACAAGTCCTTTTATGTAAATTAGTTGAAGTATAAGGGTAATATCTAAAAATTACCAAGGATAAAGTGAAAAAGGTAAAAGTAATCATTACCAGCCTTAAATGCTTGCAAATAAGCCCAAAAGTTCATAAGATTTATACCATTAGGACAAAACTTATGTAATTTTTAAGTTGAGAGCAAAATGGTAAAATAACACAGTGTGCTTTAGGTTTCTGAACTCGAGCCCTAAAACAAAGTTATAGGTTTTGAAAAGTTCTACAACTTCTATCTTGACCATTTCTTCATTTGAGCTTTGGATCAATGGGAAATTTCTGTTTACAGTGCAGTCCCTGAGGTTTTTGCTTTTTCCAACGAAGCCCCTCGGACCCCCTCCTCTCTTCTTCCTCCTCTGGCACCTCCTCTGCTTCGCCCACTGCTCCTCTGCCGTCGGTGTCAGCGCCGCTTCCCCGGCCATGTGCTGAGCCTCGGCCGCTCCCCGGCGCCACCTTCTGCTTCTAGCCACTCCACGCGTCGCTCCTTAGCCCAGCTACCGCCCTAGCTCTTCTTGCTGGCCCCCTCGCCGAGTACCACGTTGCCTGCGATACTGCCAGTGCCGTCCGGTCTCGCCGGCACTTCTGCTCGCCGCCCACCGCATCAACGCAGCCACCCAGGGTCGCGGCATTGCGCCCTTTCCACTCTCCTCTATCTCTACGGCCTATAAAAGGCCGGTTCTAGCTCACGGTCGCACTACCAGAAACCACCGTTGCCCTCCATTGTTGCTGCTCAACCACCCCACGCCGAGCTCGCCCCTCCGGCCTCTCTTCTCTCGAGCTGACCCCCAAAATCGCTTGCCTCCAGCCCCTTGAAGCTCCTCCACCTGTTCCCCATCAACTCCGCTCGCCGGAGCTCGCCGGAGCACCACTGCCACCATTGGCAAGTTACTGTCACCGTCGTCGGCCCTCCTCTAGCCACCCCGGCGTCACCCGAGCCCATCCAAAGGTAGCCCTCGTGTCCCTCATGCTCCCCCACCTATCCCTCGCCTCCGGGAAGCACCCCATCGCCGGAATCAAGCTCCCTGAGCTTTCTCTGTTCCAAAAATCGCGACCAGGGACCCCATACAACAATAGGAATAGTTCCAGGGACCTATCTGCACAGACCCTGACTCAGATGAACAGTATCGCGCTAGACCTTTCTGAAATCTTTGGCTGAAACTTTGAAAAAATCATAGTAAATCATAGAAAAATCAGAAAAATGCCAAACCAATTTTGTTGGAATCCTTAAGTAAAATTCGACTACTTTTATTTAGAAAGTTTGAGCTGTAGGTGTATATTTTCTGACGTAGATTAAATATTAGGAAATAAGTGTTTTATTTGTATCTCATGTTATATGCATGTGTTGTGGCTGAATTTTGGAACCTAGGTTGTATGTCCCATGAGTAGCTTTGTGTAAAAATTTCGAGTACTTTACTGTTCATTTACTTAGGATTCGAGTACTTTTTGTTGTATGTTGATAGAGAGTTCATAATTTAATTCTAGCTGCATTCCTTCATGATTAATGCTGAAAATTTTACCTTAGTTTTGCTTCAACATGTTTAGTTCACTGTAAAAATTTCGTGCACAGAAACTATGTGCATGTTTGTAAATCTATTTTTGTTTAGTTTATCTTGTTGAGGCTAAAATAAATACTTTAGATTGGCAATAAATGCTGGTAAATTGTTTTTACACTCCTTATCAGTGTGTTATCATGCAAGTTAATTTGTGCTACCGGATCCTTGCTGCATGTCAAGTTGTTGCATTTATTTGGTTCCTAGATATACTTTGCTTTTTGAGTGTTACTAAGAGGTGCTTTCCTACCTATTAATTTCAGTAGCTAATTCTTATTTCTGAGTAAGTCATGTTACCCTTGTTGGATAATTATAACATGAGTTATGGTTACAACAAGTGTCTCTGTGCGGCTGCTCAGATTCTGAGCATGTGCTTTAAAGTTGATTGCTTAAGCATGGTATTGTTTGTATGCTTGTTAAAACTAGCTCGTAATTCCAATACAACTTAGCTAACATACCTGAGACCTTGTGACACTTGTGTCATGATGTAGGACTTGGAATAATTTATGAACCACTTAAAGCTATATTTGGTCATGTATGCTTGTTGTTGCAATATGTTTCTTGTGCCACTTGTTTGAATCTTAATTAGACTTGTTGTGCAACTCTAAAACATATGAGATGTCTAATCTGAAAGTGAAACATTTGATTTATATTTAACCAGCTGGTTGTATGACGCTAAACTTGATTAGCTCTTAGCTCTTGGTAGCCAAAGTCCTTGCAATAGATTGACTGAAGTTAATTTGTGCACCATGCCTGATGTATTTGCTGCCCCTGTGGCAGACTGTTGCGATGTTTGGTTAACCTCCTCTGTCAGCACACTTATGTCAGTCAATTTATCGACTGAGATGTTGGCCACACACCCCTTTAGCTATATACCCATAGGACACACACCTATCGGCCACATACCCTCAACCACACTACAATTGGGTGCACATCTGTAAAACATATCCTCCTCAGCACCAGCCCATCGGCCACATTCTCTTTAGTCTAGTTCCATATTTGTAGTCTCATCAGCTTAAGTTCGATGTTAATGTCCTATTCCACCTGGTTCTTGTAATGGATCCAGTTTAGATGGCCCCATCGGCTAGATGTCACTCAATTGTTGTACTGACGTAATCAAATCGATGCAACCACACCTAGTTACCTAGGATAACACTTAAGCACATCTCAGTTAAGCACCGTTAGTGCAGAGTAGGACAATCAGCTACACGGCTGATATTGCCCAGTAGATATAGAAGAACATTAAGGATGGAAACCAGCTACACAACCGACCCACCAATCGACTGAACACGCCGAGGCCAAACCGTACGAATACATAGTTCGACTAGTCTACCAATACACTGATCGGCTACATTGTGCCGATTCACAAATCTAGTACATACGCACATATCAGCTCGGCTGATGTTCACACTCTCGACTAGTTTACCAATACGCAATCAAATAGTTGCATGCTACACGAGTCGAGTAGTTGTTACACAATCGGCGACTTCCAATATTGAATAGTTGCATACACTGATCGACTAGCGTGCCGATTGAAAGGATCGATGGACCAAGAGGGGGGGTGAATTGGGCCTTTTTCAATTTCTAAAACAAGATAAAGCAACCTTAACCTATGCAAAACTAGAAAGGCACCAATTCACCAACCGGATAACTAAACAACCTACACAAGCTAGATAAGATAAAAAGAGATAAAGCCTAGCAATGTAGAGCTAACTAGTGATCCCTAAATCAAGCACATGAATGAATTGCATGAAAGATAATGCTTGAATAAGTAAAGTGGACAAGGGACAACCGGATTTTTCCCGTGGTGTCGATGTGTTGGCACACACCCCTAATCCACGTTGTGACACTCACAAAGAGTATTGTCACCTCCCAAGTCACCAAGACAAGGGCGCTCACTAAGAGTCTCCGTTCACCATCCCGGTGTGGTGGAGATCAAGCCACGTACAAATCTCTTCTCCGGGCTTCCACAATCCTTGGCAAGCTCCGCGAGAATCACCTCGATCACCAAGATCGCCTAGGTGATGCCAATCACCAAGAGTAACAAGCTAAGGCCTTCACTTGAGCAAGAACCAATCACCAAGAATGGATGCACACAAGCTTCTTTCTACTCAAGTCCTTAATCTTGCTTCTTGAATGATTGAATGAACAAGTGTATGAAATGTTGAAGCTCAAGGTGGCTCTTGACTAAAGTATGTGTGTTTGGGTGTTGCCTGGTGTCAAGAGTAGTAGAATGACCCATTGGAGGGGTATATATGGGCAGCTCACACGAATAGAGCCGTTGGAGAAAAAGGCTGCCAGAAAACTGCGTAGCGCCGGTTAATCCGACGTCCCTCCAATAGTCATCGTCGGTTTAACCGGTGAATGTAAACTCCCCTTCTGAAAACTAGCCGTTACTGTTTGGGAAGATTAACCGACGTGACATCGGTTTAACCGGTGAGTGTAGCCATCCACTGATCAACTGAAACACCAAGTCTCTGGACAACTGCACCGACGTCCAATTTCAAATATCGTCGGTTTAACCGGTGAGTGTAGCTGTCCGCTGATCAACTGAAAAACAAAGTCTCTGGACAACTGCACCGACGTCCTTTTTCAAATATCATCGGTTGAACCGGTGAATTGACTTGTCAAACTCTGGTGACCTTGTTTAACCGACGTATAGAAGAGTTGAAGCGTCGGTTAAACCGGTGAATAGGATTTTTCTGATTTTGCCTTTTCTGACTTGAGTCTTGAATGAAATCCAAATATTTCTTGAGATAAAAGTTGAGAACCACTTATTTGAGCTTCTAGAAACTTGACTGACCATTGTGTGCATCCATTTTCAAATGACCATGTCCATGCTCAAGTTACTAAGCCTAAACCCCTCTTAATAGTGCGATCACTACAAAACTATAAAATCTATACTAACCTAAGTGTCCTTCTCAACCTTATGACACTTAGGACTAGAAAGATCCTTAGTCTTGACATATTATTGAGTTGAATGCCGAGATCGCCTTTTTGAATAATGAAAATTAGGGGCCTCTTTTGACATATAACCAATATGAGCGATAATGATCTAAAAGTCTGCACAAACTCATTAGTCACAGTAATGGTTGTCATTAATCACCGAAACATACCTTAAGGGCCTAGATGCTTACAATCTCCCCCTTTTTGGTGATTGATGACAACACAGACATAAATAACGAGAGAGCGAGAAAGATATGGCAAGAATAAACACAGACAAACTCGAAAGAAAAGAACCAAAAAGCTCAAAGGCTCAAACGAAATCCATAGATATGTCTCAAAAGCTCAGCATGCTCAAATGACAAATGTACATATCCATGAACTAAAACCAAATATAATACAATAAGAAACAACAAAGTCCTGATCGAGCTCTCTCTAATGCTACCCTCCCCCTGACTCTCACTCCCTCTCCCCCTTTGGCATCAAAGCACAAAAAGGATAGCTACTGATCCGGCTGACGAGGGACGGCGAGGAAGCGATCCGGGTCATCATCATCGTCGTCGTCAGACGGAGGATCCTCGGTGACGGAAGGGAGCTGCTGATCTGAGCTGCCGGCAGGTGCTGAGCTGACTGGAGGTGTAGCTGTCGTCGAGGCTCTGGTGCTAGCACTGCCGGGGAGAGGATCCGTGGAGGTAGTAGCCGGCTCAGCAGAAGATGTGTCAACATCTGAAGTAGTAAGAGCTGATGCTGCCGGCTGTGACGACTGCTGAACTAAGGACACCTCTCCGCCTCCCCCTGAAGGTAGTGGCTGTGGTACGACGGGGAGGCCAACTGACTGCACTGCTGAGGGTGACTCCTGGAAGAGTGAGGTCGCAGGCAGTGGAGAGAAGAGAGGACGACTCGCAGACCCAAGTAATGCTGACAATGAGAACATGATCTCCGGGGTCGCAGAAGAAGCTGGAGCAGTGGAGGCCGGAGCAGGTGTAACTGCAAGTGGTGGTGCTCCGGTGCCCTGAAGGCCTGACTGTCCTGGCTGCTGTGGGGCGAGTCCGGTGTGAGAATATAGCTGTGAAATCATCCCGAACATCGCCATCATGCCCTGCTGCATCTGCTGAAACTGAGCGTCTGTCCTCTAAGATACTCGATCAATGAGGCCGACAAAACGCTCCTCTGTAGCAGCTCGCTCTCGGGCGGCCTCCCTCTGAATCTCTGCAAGCTGGGCCTCATGGGCTCTCCTGGCCTCCTCCTGAGCACGGCGATCCTCCCTCTGCTATGTGACCAGCTGCTGCGAAAGTGCGGTGAGCTCAGACGGCTGAGACACCTGAGACTCGGAAACTGTGGTAGCTGCAGCAGCTGACACTGGAGCTGGCTCTCCGAAACCTCCTGCCTTGTGATCATGACTCGCTGGAGCAGGTGCAGGGAAGTACTCCTCATCCTCGGAGGAGTCTGACCAATGAATCTCATCATCTCCTCCGGGAAGCTGTGCCTCTGCGGCTAGCAGTGCCTCATCCTCCTGGGCAACACGGGCCTGAACCTCAGGTGACAGCCGTGCCATGGCAGCACGATCTGCCTGTCTCCCTCTCCTCCTGTCTGAGGGTGCTGTCGGTCGGTAAACTGGAAACCAGGGGACCTCGTCCTGCCTGTAGACTGCACTGACGGGTGACTCAGCTGGCACAATCATAGAACAGATGAAGCTGATCCAGTGAGCATAAGGAAACTGACGCACGACTCCCATCCCATCAGTGATGACATCCTCAATCTCAGCCAGAATAAAGTCAACAATATCAAACGGCTCGTGAGTGAGAATGTGAAGCAGTAGCAGCTGCTGCAGACCTGTGAACCCCTCTGGGTAGCCACTCCTCGGGAGCAAAGTCCTCCGGAGTGCCATGTGAACAGCGTAAGCCTCTGGGGTCAGCAGGCTGGGAACTCTGGCGTAAGAAGCTGGAAAGGGCTGGCGGAAGCACTATGAGATCGCCTCGTGTGAAGGTGCAATCCCGCCAATCATGGCCCTGCGAGGTGGATCTGCATCACCATATACCATCTCGTGCAGGGAGACGTCAACCAAATCAACTCCTAGAATTCCTGCAAGTGTCGCTCTAGACAAACCAAACACCTGCCCCCCAAACATGAAGTGAACAGCTCTGCGCTCTGGGGCTATCCAAGCTGTGGCATAGAAAACCCTGACCCAATCCTCAATGTATCTGTTCCTCTCAATCGAGAGCAACCAGGGCAGTCCCCTGAAGTGATCAAAGTGTTCCCTTACATCGGCTCCCCCTGCAGCTGTCCTCAGTGAAACCCAGTCTAGTACTCTGTGAGGAAAGATCCTGTGGCCCCGCCTCTGATAGGTCTCGTAGAAACTGGCCTGAAGGAGCGTCCAGAATCTGCGATCAACCCTGCTGTCTCATGTCACCGGGAACCACTCCTCCTCCTGTACACTCCACCTGAGCCTCTTGACCTTCGCCGCATTGGCCTTGGTCAAGTTCTGGAGCAGCACACCTGGCTCCAGATGCACGACAGTGTCCATGCGGAACACTGCGCGCTCGGCCGCTAGGGCCTCGGCTCGACGAGCTGCAGCTGCTGCTGCTGCGGACCTGCGAGGCTCCTGGGGCTGGTGACCTCCTCGCGTCCTCGGTCCAGTGCGACGCTCGGTCGCTGGTGAAGTGTCCTCTACGGGGGACGTCTGCCGGGTGCGGCCAGAACGTCGCAGAGCTGGTGACTGCTGTGTATCCTGCCCCTGAGACTGCTCAGACTGCCCTGTCTCTGAATCTGAATCGGACTCTGCCGCTGAAGGTGACTGCTCTGACTCTGCTGCTGCTGCGGCTGTGGCTCTGGTGGCCCTGGCACCTCTGACTCGGCCCATCCCTCTGCCTCTGCCTCTGCCCCTGGCTGGCGTGTCCCTGATAGCGAACGGATGAGCACGGCCTGACGCCTGCTCCTCAGCGGCCTTAGCCACCATCTCGGCCTCTCTCGCTGCGCGAGTCCGCTTGCGAGCGGGCTCCTCGACCACTATCTCCTTCCCCTTCCACTTGTCACGACCCATCTCAACAAACAACGGAATCAAGAAAGCGGAGCGGTGAGCGAGGGCTAGCGCGATGGTTCGGGCAAAATGCCGAACACATGGCGTGCGAGGCGTGTATGCGTGTATGTGGTGCAATGCGTGGGCAGCGGCACGGTGGAGGTGCAGGACGTGCAAGCGACGGCGTGGAATGCACTGGCAATGGGACGGTGGAGCTTGGGCGGCGCTGTGGTGGTGGCGACGGCGCGGTGGCACACGGGCGCAAGCGTGCGGGGCGGTGCGCGTGTGCGCGGGCTGCAGGTGACGGCGGCGGCGCGGGCGCAGGCGGCAGCGGGGTGAAAGACGGTGGCGGCGGCGCGGGAATGCGGCGGGCGGCGATGAGCGGACGGCGAGCAGTGGTGGATGGCGACGGCGGTGGATGGTGACGGCGGCGGACGACGGCGACGGTGACGGGAGCGAGGGCGAAGGCGAGGGGACGAGCAAAACACGAGCGGGAGTGAGAAGTCGTGACCGGTCAAGGGAGAAATATGACATGTGGCCCCCGCAGTTTTCCTTATCGCCGGTTGATCCGACGCTTAGGTTTTGAACACCGGTTGATTGCGTCGGTGTAGTTTACCAGAAACTCTGCCAAATCTGCATCAGTACACCGGTTGAACCGATGATCTGAAAAGTGAACTCGTCGGTTGAACGATGCAAATATCAGTTGATTTTCAGGTCGGAAGCATGTTATGTTCACCGGTTGATCCGATGATGCAAACTTTGTATACACCGGTTGAACGTCTGAAATGACTGAGCTGAGGCTGACACTTAGTATCGCCGGTTAAACCGATGGGTATAGATCCATTGAACGTCGGTTTAACCGGTGAACCCAAAAACCCTCTCTCAGCTCACTTTTCTATGCTAAGTCCATTGAACTTATAAGATTCAACTAAACTCAAGTTAATGGACTTGCATAGGCGACTTTACCCCTCAAAGTAATTAGAATAGCTTAATAACTTAAATAGTTTTTCTTTTCAAAAACAAGGATAAGTTGCAAGAGAGACAAAGCGCCAAATTAAAATGTATGAGCCATGTCATAGGAATATTGAAGGAGGAAGGCTTCAAACTCACCATGACATTGCTCACTAGGCAATAACGCACCTAACACTTTACTCTTTTCACTTCTCATGAATTAAGATCTTGCACGTAAAACAAGTCTCATTTTCATCAAGTGATCTTCCTTTGTGACCTTTACGCATGCAATGATAATGCAAATTACAAACACATGCGAAAGAAAGGTAAACATGAGATGCACAACTATATGACAAGAAATGCATAGCGAGAATTTAAGATCTACTTGTCAAGTTTGATCCCACGGAAAGCTTCATCATGATGAGCCTTTCTACAAGCCTAGAGGAAAACAAGTGGACCACCACCTCTAGCTAAACCCTTGCTCATCACTATCTTACCATGGTTAGACAAGTGTCCTATATGTATGCATTTTTCTATATGACATGGCAACTTACATGACGTTTGCCATATCTAACACATTTAGCTCATTTCTTAGCCTAACAAAGGTACTCTCGTCTAAAGGTTTTGTGAAAATGTCCGCCAATTGCTCCTCGGATCTCACACCTTGAAGGGTAATGTCCCCCTTGGCTTCGTGATCACGCAAGAAGTGATGGCGAATATCAATGTGCTTTGTGCGAGAGTGTTGAACCGGATTCTTGGCAATTTTTACGGCACTTTCATTGTCACAAAGGAGTGGTATTCTTCCTAGTTTCACACCAAAGTCCAAAAGGGTTTGCTTCATATATAGAATTTGGGCACAACATGCACCGGCTGCTATATATTCCGCTTCCGCGGTGGACAAAGCCACGGAATTTTGCTTCTTACTCGACCAAGAAACTAGAGAACGCCCAAGCAAGTGGCAACCCCCGGAGGTACTCTTGCGATCGACACGGCTTCCGGCAAAATCCGAATCCGAGTATCCCAAGAGATCTAAGCTAGCGCCTTTGGGGTACCACAAGCCTATGCTAGGAGTGTGCTTGAGATATCGAAGGATCCTATTCACAGCAGAAAGGTGTGATTCCTTAGGGTTAGCTTGAAAACGGGCACACAAGCACACACTGAACATTATATCGGGCCTAGATGCGGTAAGGTAAAGCAAAGACCCTATCATTGAATGATAGAGGGATTGATCAACAGGTTTACCGTCCACATCCAAGTCGAGATGCCCATTTGTAGCCATAGGAGTCTTAATTGGCTTACATTCATCCATCTTGAACTTCTTCAGGATATCTCTAGTATATTTTTCTTGATAGATGAATGTCCCTTCCTTCATTTGTTTGACTTGAAAACCAAGGAAGAAAGTCAATTCACCAATCATGGACATCTCGAATTCCCTAGACATCATGGTAGCAAACTCATGGCTTAGTAAATCATTAGTTGAGCCAAAGATAATATCATCAACATAAATTTGACAAATGAAAAGATCACCGTTGACATCTTTTGTGAACAAAGTGGTGTCCACCCTCCCGATCTTGAAACCTTGCATGATTAGGAAGTCACGAAGCCTCTCATACCAAGCCCTTGGAGCTTGTTTGAGTCCATAGAGTGCCTTGTGCAACCTATAAACATGGTTAGGATTCCTCGGATCTTCAAACCCGGGAGGTTGCTCAACATAAACAAGTTCGTTAATAAAGCCATTTAAGAAAGCACTTTTCACATCCATTTGATATAACTTAATATTATGATGTGAAGAGTAAGCAAGAAGAATGCGGATAGCTTCAAGTCTTGCGACCGGAGCAAAAGTTTCACCAAAATCCAAACCTTCGACTTGAGAGAACCCTTTTGCCACAAGTCTTGCTTTGTTGCGTACCACCACCCCATGTTCATCTTGCTTGTTTCGAAAGACCCACTTAGTGCCGATAATGTTCTTGTCTTTCGGAGGAGTTTCGAGGACCCATACTTCATTGCGGGTGAAATTGTTCAACTCTTCTTGCATGGCCATCACCCAATCCGAGTCCTTAAGCGCTTCCTCTATGCTAGTGGGTTCAATACAAGAAACAAACGAGTGATGTTCGCAAAATGAAGCATACTTAGAGCGAGTTCTTACTCCTTTGGAAGGACTACCAATGATTTGACCGATTGGATGATTCTTGGAGATGCGACCATGCTTTACTAGCGGTATTTGCGTGGATGCTTGTTGGGGTGGATCATGAGTGACTTGTGCTTGTGGTGGAACATTTTGCTCTTCTTGTTCTTGGATTTGGGGTGTTGGCGTTGACACATTTTCTTGAGGTAGTGGATCAACTTTATCTTGATCTTCATTCACTTGGGGTGCCGTGGAGGTGTTTGGCAAAGATGAGGAAGTTCCTCCCCCTTGATCATTGTCTTCATGCACCTCTTCCGGCTTGATATCCCCAATGGACATCTTCTTTAAGGCTTCTTCAATCTCTTCATCCCCTACATTTTCATAGCCAACAACCTCCTCTTGGGAGCCATTAGATTCATCAAACTCCACATCACATGTTTCTTCAACTAACCCGGATGTTTGATTGAATACTCTATATGCTTTGGAGTTTGATGCATAACCAAGAAAGAAACCTTTATCACATCTACTTTCAAACTTACCGAGCCTTTTCTTCTTATAAATGAAGCATTTGCAACCAAAGACTCGAAAGTATGATATATTTGGTTTCCTCCCGGTGATGAGCTCATATGGAGTTTTCTTGAGGAGTCGGTGAGGATACACTCGGTTGGATGCATGACACGCCGTGTTGATTGCTTCCGCCCAAAACTTCTCGGACGTGCCATAATCATCCAACATTGCTCTTGCTAGGGTGATGAGTGTCTTGTTTTTTCTTTCCACCACACCATTTTGTTGGGGCGTGTAGGTGGCGGAAAACTCATGTTTGACTCCTTCATCGCACCATTCTTCAATCTTCATATTTTTGAACTCGGTGCCGTTGTCACTCCGGATCTTCACGATTGGGGAATTGTATTCCCTTTGAGCTTTTCTTGCAAATGACTTGAAGATTTCCGGAGTTTCACCCTTATCGCCTAGAAACATGACCCAAGTGTAACGTGAAAAATCATCAACAATTACTAGGCAATAGAGGTTACCGCCAATGCTCTTGTATGAAGTTGGACCAAAGAGATCCATGTGTAGTAGCTCGAGCGGCTTGGAGGTAGACAACATCGTCTTGATAGGATGATGAGTTGCAACTTGCTTCCCGGCTTGACATGCTTTGCATAGCTTGTTCTTGTCAAAAGTGACGTCCTTTATGCCGGTGATCATCCCTCTCTTGTGGGCTTTCTTAAGGTTGCTCATGCCAATATGAGCAATTCTTCTATGCCAAAGCCACCCAAGAGACGACTTGGTGAAGAGGCAAGTCATGGTGCTTGTTTGCTTTGTAGAGAAATCCACCAAATAGATATTGCCATGCCTAAACCCCGTGAATACCAATGACTTGTCTTTTTCATGAGTCACTACAACACCATTCTTGTCAAAGGCACACGTTAGTCCAAGATCACATAATTGTGCAATAGAAATGAGGTTAAAACTAAGTGCTTCTACAAACAAAACATTTGAGATGGATAGATCTTTTGTAATTGCAATTCTACCCAAACCTAAGACTTTCCCTTTTGAGTTATCACCATAGGTGACATGTTCATGATCGCCGGGGTCTTCAAGTGAGGTGAACATGCTATCATTGCCGGTCATATGTTGAGAGCAACCGCTATCAAGTACCCAATGTTTTCCACCGGCTTTGTAGTTCACCTACACACATGAGAATTTATTTTTGAGTTTTCGGAACCCAAACAAGCTTTGGGCCTTGCACATGTGTGACAAGAGCTTTTGGGACCCAAAGTTGCTTGGGGAGCTTCTTCTTCGACTCCTTAGCAATTTTGCCAATGAACTTGGCCTTCACCTTGCCCTTCACTTTACTCAAGAGAAAATGATTATTTTGGAACATTGATGAGTAATTCTTGGGTAATTTAGGAAGAGGACGTGATGGTAAAGTGCACTCCCTAGTGTGGTGCCCGGTGACTTGGCAATGTTGGCAATATGAGCCAACTTCCTTGATGAAGCTTGTATTGATCTCCGGAGAAGGAGTTGTAGCCATGTTTGGCTCCGGAAATGAACCAAGACCTCTCTTACCATAGTCACGGGCATTGTTAAAAAGAATCTCCTTGTGGATGTATTCTCCCCTTGAGAGTTTCTCCACACTACTCTTGAGGCTTGCCACTTGATCCATCAATTCCTTTTCCCTAGAAGAGGCAAGCTTGGGCACAACATTAGTGGCATATGCATCAATGAGTAGGTCATCACATGAAGTAGAAGCATTGACCTTTTCATGAACAACTTTCTCAAGACTTGGGTCAATTACTTCATAAGCAAATTCAAGTTCTTGATACTTGTGAGCCAACTCCCTATGCTCTTGTTTGAGCTTTTTGTGGCTCTCTTCAACTTGCTTAGCAAGTACAAGTGACTCATTGTGCTTTTTGAGCAAGTCATTGTACTTACTAAGTAAGTCGGAGTGGGCAAGCTCTAACTTGGCATGAGTGCTCTCAAGAATTTTGACTTTGCCTTTTTCCCTCTTGATGACGGATGTATACTCATTGATGAGGTTAGTGAATTCATTAGGATCAAGCTCTTCATCACTATCATCTTCACTATCCACCTCACATACCTTGGTGTTACCTTTTGCCATGAGGCACATAGGAGGCGGTGGTAGAGGTGGTTCTTCATTGGTGAGGGCGATAGTGACAATGTCTTCTTCATCACTTGAGTCTTCGCTTGATGAGACATCGGTCACCCACTCTTGTTTCTCCACCAAGAAACTCTTCTTGGTGTGCCCTTTCTTCTTTGGGAAGAGCTTGGTCTTCTTGTCATGGGTCTTCTTCTTCCCAAATCTCTTGTTTTTGTTCTTTCTCTCCTCTTCTTCATCATCGCTTGAATCATGGCGATGCTTATTCTTGTTGTCCTTGCTTCTTTTGTCCGGCTTGGGGCAATTTGGACGGATGTGTCCTTTTTCGCCACAATTGTAGCAAATCTTGTTCTTGACATCCATTGGCCGGAACATTCCCTTCTTGGAGTCAAAGTTGAAGTCCTTCTTATTAATCTTCTCATTCAAGCGTGTGAACTTTCTCATCATGAGAGCAAGTTCTCCATCATCTTCAACATCGGATGAGCTCTCATGATGATCATCTTCTTCATTGCTTGAGCTTGAGTCTTGTTTGACCATCTTGAGCTTGCGGGATTTGTTTGTCTTGGTTTTTAGAGCAATTGACTTGCTTGATGTTGGCTCTTCGGACATACCAAGAATGCTCATTTCATGAGCGCGAATTTCGCCCACAAGTTATCCTACTTCCATTGTGGCGAGATCCTCCTTTTGAAGCATAGCATTGATAATGTTTTACTTGGGCTTCAGGAGTAGCATGAGGATCTTGCGATTGATGGATGCACTGTCAATTTTGGATATTTCAAGTGCATTAATGTCCTTGACAATGACATTCAAGCGAGAATACATATCATTACAATTTTCATGAGCTAGCATTTTGAAGGAATCATACTTAGCTCTAAACAAGTGATATTTTTGCTCACGAACTTTGGTGGAACCTTCATGTATCTCAATGAGCTCCTTCCAAATATCACTTGCTAGGTCCATGCCATTTACTCTAGCAAAGACCTCCTCACTAATGGCTTCGAAAATTGCATTTCTAGCTCTAGCATTCCATTTTAATTGATCGGGGGTGGGATCTCCGGTGAACCCGACTTTAGTTGCCAACCATACTTCGGGGGCAATCGCATCAAGGTATGCGGCCATGCGAACTTTCCAATAGGCAAAGTTCTTGCCCTCGAAGTGAGGCGGCGAACCACCCATCTTGGCCATAGCTCTAGGCGGTGAAGCCTAATGATCCAAATGAGCAACCTGGCTCTGATACCAATTGAAAGGATCGATGGACCAAGAGGGGGGTGAATTGGGCCTTTTTCAATTTCTAAAACAAGATAAAGCAACCTTAACCTATGCAAAACTAGAAAGGCACCAATTCACCAACCGGATAACTAAACAACCTACACAAGCTAGATAAGATAAAAAGAGATAAAGTCTAGCAAGGTAGAGCTAACTAGTGATCCCTAAATCAAGCACATGAATGAATTGCATGAAAGATAATGCTTGAATAAGTAAAGTGGACAAGGGACAACCGGATTTTTCCCGTGGTGTCGATGTGTTGGCACACACCCCTAATCCACGTTGTGACACTCACAAAGAGTATTGTCACCTCCCAAGTCACCAAGACGAGGGCGCTCACTAAGAGTCTCCGTTCACCATCCCGGTGTGGTGGAGATCAAGCCACGTACAAATCTCTTCTCCGGGCTTCCACAATCCTTGGCAAGCTCCGCGAGAATCACCTCGATCACCAAGATCGCCTAGGTGATGCCAATCACCAAGAGTAACAAGCTAAGGCCTTCACTTGAGCAAGAACCAATCACCAAGAATGGATGCACACAAGCTTCTTTCTACTCAAGTCCTTAATCTTGCTTCTTGAATGATTGAATGAACAAGTGTATGAAATGTTGAAGCTCAAGGTGGCTCTTGACTAAAGTATGTGTGTTTGGGTGTTGCCTGATGTCAAGAGTAGTAGAATGACCCATTGGAGGGGTATATATGGGCAGCTCACATGAATAGAGCCGTTGGAGAAAAAGGCTGCCAGAAAATTGCGTAGCGCCGGTTAATCCGACGTCCCTCCAATAGTCATCGTCGGTTTAACCGGTGAATGTAAACTCCCCTTCTGAAAACTAGCCGTTACTATTTGGGAAGATTAACCGACGTGACATCGGTTTAACCGGTGAGTGTAGCCATCCACTGATCAACTGAAACACCAAGTCTCTGGACAACTGCACCGACGTCCAATTTCAAATATCGTCGGTTTAACCGGTGAGTGTAGCTGTCCGCTGATCAACTGAAAAACAAAGTCTCTGGACAACTGCACCGACGTCCTTTTTCAAATATCATCGGTTGAACCGGTGAATTGACTTGTCAAACTCTGGTGACCTTGTTTAACCGACGTATAGAAGAGTTGAAGCGTCGGTTAAACCGGTGAATAGGATTTTTCTGATTTTGCCTTTTCTGACTTGAGTCTTGAATGAAATCCAAATATTTCTTGAGATAAAAGTTGAGAACCACTTATTTGAGCTTCTAGAAACTTGAGTGACCATTGTGTGCATCCATTTTCAAATGACCATGTCCATGCTCAAGTTACTAAGCCTAAACCCCTCTTAATAGTGCGATCACTACAAAACTATAAAATCTATACTAACCTAAGTGTCCTTCTCAACCTTATGACACTTAGGACTAGAAAGATCCTTAGTCTTGACATATTATTGAGTTGAATGCCGAGATCGCCTTTTTGAATAATGAAAATTAGGGGCCTCTTTTGACATATAACCAATATGAGCGATAATGATCTAAAAGTCTGCACAAACTCATTAGTCACAATAATGGTTGTCATTAATCACCGAAACATACCTTAAGGGCCTAGATGCTTACACCGATGTTCACAGATCGACTAGTTTGCTAAAAACACAAATCGACTAAGCCGATGCATGCCAGGATCAGCTAGACATCCGGTTAGATGACATATCGGCTGCCCCTGCCGAAGCACACCACCGCAGATCGGCAAGTTACCACAGTAAGAGTCTTTATTAAGCACAGCCGATACAGCTTTGGCCAATCGGCAAGCACCAATAGACATCCAATCGGATAGACCAAAAACATGTTGCTAATCCAATCGGCAAGATCCTTCCTTTTTCTGTCCTTGAAGTATTGTACCTTCAACGTTCCCCTCCATATCAGCCAGTTTGACCTTAGGTAAACCCCAAATCGGTTAATCCCCTTTGATCATACCCAGAGACCACTCCTGCTGATTTCTCTTTTAAACGGAAATCAGCCGATTTCCTAAGGCAAAGTAGACAGCTCCCTCCTTTGCCGATTCCATCGGCTGAACCCTGTTGTTTCCAATAGACTCTGTTGTAACCTTTAACAAATAGCCAATTTAATCAGTTGTCCAACTAAAGCTCTACCCAAGTTAGTTTCTGATCTTTTTGATCGTTATATGAGTAGTATGTTAAATGAGTGTTGGATTGCAACTTTATCGTAAGGTAAAATAGTTTCATGTGCACACTTTAAATGTAATGTTGCATTGCATGTAGATACGACTACTTTCGCAAGCGGTACCTACAAGATCTCCCAGGAGTCTGCAGAGGATGTTTCTAAAGACCAAAGGAACGTCACCAAGGGATTATCTGAAGCCCCGAACCAAAGTTCGGAAGATAATAATACTAACATCCCTGACTCCAGCCCCACCAGTAAAGGCAAGCCCCGGTGCATAACCCAGTATTTCAAATTATTACATTTATGCAATCCTATATGTATATATTATATCTTGCATTAAGTCTAGGAATTGGAATGGAACCCTAGATGCATAAATCCTAGGAACCAATGTATTGTACTTGGGTCCTTATCGCATAGATGCTCTGCTAATAGGACCGGTAAAAGTCGGGTGATTTCCTGTCACTCGCGCGATATAGGAATTGATTATCTTCATTCCTGCAATCACTATAAGGATGACGGACGGGGTTATGTGTAAAATTCATGGAAGGAAGTGATACCCCGTCTGTGTTGATGAATTTGTATAAGGTCGCAGTGTGTGGTAGTGGCAGTTAAGCGTTTGAAAGTACTAGCCACATGCCGCGAAATATGGTAAGCGGTAAGCCTAGTAACCAATCGGCCCGGCAAGTGGACTCGTCTCCCACCACTCGACTTTTATTTTATGTTTACACACACCGACTGTGAGAATACGTTCTGCAGAGCAGACAGGAATACAGTCATGTAGTCGCGCTACAGACGTATGTCCTGCACATTGGATGTGCGTATGGTCCAGCAGTCGCTTGTGGTGGCATTGTTCCACGACCCGGAATGAAAGGCAAACGGTTGCTTCGGAACGACCTGTTGGTGTTCCAAGCGTGTGAGTTAGGTTTACCTTGCAAGGTTTGAAATTCGATTCAGAATCGTCCGCTTCTCACGAAGATTGAGACTGCTTAACTCTTTTACCACATAGAGTAACAAGAGCAATGTTATTCATAAGTAATGCTGATGTATGCTTTAAAGACTCTATCTTGCTTGAGTAGTTGTAGGTGCTTACCTAGAATGGTTAAATGAACTAGAACTTGAAAGCTAAAATATAAAATAAGGACCTACTCTTTATTGCTTTTCAGCAAAAGCTAAACCCTGAATCTTTTGCAAAGCCTGCATGGTCTAGTTATGGGCTAAGTATACCCAATACTGGGTAAGTCTTGCTGAGTATTAGAATACTCAGCCTTGCTTTATGTTTTGTTTCAGGTAATATTCCTGAAGACCCTACTCTCCCCACGCCTTGGCCCTATGCTTTGCCTGATGGTTGGTCCGTGGAATGGGACCCGTCCCCGGTCAACCCTGATCATAACGAGTGATGTTATGCCATGGCTTAGCATGACGTTCTTATTGGCGACGAGTATAGTTATCGTACTTTAAATTCCGCTGCTAGAACTTGAACTTTACAACTGGTTTGTAATAATGACTCCTAGTTTGAACCTTTGCTGTTTCTGCAAACTTTGTAATAACTTTGCTAAATGTGGAACTTTGTATTACTTGTGGAAACTTGTGTAAAATAATTTCCCTGTGATGTAAAATATGATGGTGACTGTATCTCTGGACTCACCTTCGTGTGAGGTAACCTTATTTGATCCTGTGTATCGGTGGTTTATCGGGACGTTACCCGACAGGCCAAGGGATTATACCGTTTGAAGCACGTTGGAGCCCTCGGGGTGGACTCACGTACTTGATCCGGTATAATTCAGGTTGGTTCTGCCACAGTTTGGGCGCCGCGGATTGTTGTCGTGGCGCCGCGGGAACCGCTCCCGCATCTTCTCCTCCTGCTCGGACCAATCGTGCATCATATCACGAAGGCCCGCAACAGTTTTCGGCCTGTTCCGCCCGAAGTCTCTGTATATGCTCGGGTCGGTGATGCCGTTATAGAAACAGTCGATGATGTCCTCCTCCGAGATGTTCGCGATGGTAGCGCGGACGTCGAAGAAGCGGCGCGTGTAGGACCGCAGAAGCTCGTTACGTTCTTACCTGCACTGGGCAAGATGAAGTCGTTCCCAGGAATCGATGGAGTTGCTGCCGAGGCTCTCCAGCCAAGTGAGCGGCGCAGGGTCCAAAGCCATCGGGAAGTAGACGACTTTGGTGATATTTGAGCCCCCTGCGACCTCAATGGCCGTGGAGTAGCAGCGAAGCCACTGCTGGGGAGCCTGCTTGCCGTTGTACTTGGTGATGCCGATCGGCTTGAAGCCCTCCGGGTACTTGTAGCTGCTGAAACGAGCAGAGAAAGCGGGAAATCGATCGCTACAGTCAGTACCTTCAGCTTCGACTTCTTCGCGGGTCTTGCGCCTGGAGGAGATCACGGTGCGCGCGTCGCAACCTTCATTGATGTGCTGCGCAGGTCCTCCGGAGGAGGTCGTCGACCGTCCTGTCGCAGATGACCCCCTTGCGGTGGCTGTTGCCTCCTGCCAGGGGCCTGGCTCCCACGAGCGTTGTCGTTGCTGATCTAGTGTTGAGGACGACCGCCAGCCGTTCGACTGCGAGCCTGGCTTCGACTCTCGTCCACGCGCTCTTCCTGGATGATGGACGCCGGACTGTGTTGATCCAGCTGGTCCAGGCCCTCTGCGCGTAGAGGAGTGCTTGACGTACCTCCGGATCGTGGCTGCGCTTGAGAATGGCTGTGACCCTGGCGATGTTGGCCACCAGAGTCCTGAAACCCCGCTCGCTTGCGGCAGCAAACTCAGGGTCGAGCTCGCGTGCATAGATCGCCTTCGCTCGTTGGCTCTCCTCCCCCGGATTGCGCGGGCCCTGTTCTTGGCCCTCCGTGCCTCACGATCAGCATCGTTCTCATTACCGACGTTGGCCGTGATCTCATCTTTAGAGATCGCTTCAAAGTTATCGGTGGGAAAGTTCCCACCGCCCTCGCCTCCTTCGGCCATTAGCACCTGGCGGGAGGAAAGCTCATGAGAACTTTCGTCGACTAGCTCTGTCGACCCCTCCCCCGCGGTGGCCAATGGCCTGCCCTCTTGAAAAGGCAATGGCTCGAGGTGAGCCACAAGCCGGCTCTCTGCCTCGAGTAGATTGGAGAGCTTCATGCCCCTCCAATGCACAACGCGCCCCTTCGCCAAGGAGGTGATCACCAAATCACCGGGACCAGAACAACCGAAAGCCTCCAGACACGCGGTGGCTTCGGGACTTCCGTCCCGGAGCAGCAGGTCCAGACCCTTCTCTAACATGGAGAGGGATCCAGATGCGTTGGCCTCCCAAAGATCAGTGGCCGGTTCGCACAAGCCGGGTTGAGTTCGGCCAAGCGAATCCCTAGATTGGAACAAGTCCAAACCAGGGGAAGTTGTCGTGACACCAGAAGAAGTCGAGCTTGGAACAGATTCCATCTCGATCTGTGCCGCGGAAGCATAGAGCGACAAGTTGTCGAGCTTGTCAACGAACTTGTCGAGGCCGCTGCGAGGATTCGCAGCGACGGTTTTCGGCGCCATGTCGATGAGGAATCGCCGAAAGTTGCCCGCACCATCTGCGATGCAAACCCACGAGCCAAAAACGAACGTCGTGCCCTGAGAGGGATCTGACCTGGCGAAATTGAAAAATGCCATCGAGCTCGCCAGTGGATCTTCGACGCGCTCCCCTACCTGGCACGCCAGCTGTCGGTGTTTAACCGGCTGCCCACCGAGGGATATACCCAAGGTGGTAAGTTTTGGGTGAGGGGACGCCGAGATCAGGAACTCGAAGGTGCAAGGAACACAAGACTTTAGACAGGTTCGGGCCGCACGGAGCGTAACACCCTACGTCCTGTATGGTGGTTTGTATTCTCTTTGGTGTAGACTGACCTAATGATCTTCTCTTTTGAGGGGGGTCCCTGACCTCCCTTATATATCCGAGAGGTCAAAGTTACAAAGATGCTAACCAACTCCCGTCGAGGGATCACACCAACACATCTCGAGTAGATCCTCTCCATGTTGGTTAGCTCTATCTCCTATTTAAACGGGATAAACAAGAGATAAACAAAATGAATAAGAGATAAGGCGGGCTTAATCTCTTAAACTTCGTAACGTGCCTAGCCCGGTGGCCCCGGGTCTGACACCACCTAATTTAAATTATTGCATATCATGTAGAGTCAGCGACACTCGACGACGGAGACTACGAGCTAGTCCCGAAAACCGAGCAAAGGATTTCTGAAGATCCGGCGAATGTCGTCGAGACTTTAACTGAAGCTCCGAACCAAAGTTCGGAAATCCTTGACATCACTGACCCTAGCCCCGCTCAAGAAGGCAAGCTCCGATGCATAACCTAGTATTTCAAATTACCCCATTTATACTATTTTATGCTTATATATTATATCTTGCATTAAGTCTAAGAGTTGAAATGGAACCCTAGATGCATGAATATTAGGAACCTATGTATTGTGCCTGAGTCCGTATAGAATAGATGCTCTGCTAATAGGACTGGCAGAAGTCGGGTGCTTTCCTATCACTCGCGCGATATAGGAGTTGAATGTCTACTATTCTGCAATCACTATAAGAATGATGGACGGGGTCATGTGCAGTATCATGACTTGGAAGATAACCCCGTCTGTGTTGATAAAAGTTGATAAGGTCGTAGTGTGTGGTAGTGGTGGCTAAGCGTTTGAAAGTACTAGCAGCATGCCGGGAAATATGGAAAGCGGTAAGCCTAGTAACCAATCGGCCCGAGGAGTGGACATACCTCCCACCACTCGTAATTTGGTTTTTCACACGCACCGACGTGCGGGAGTACGTTCTGCACAGCGGACAGGAGTACGGTCATGTAGTCGAGCTATAGACGTATGTCCTGCACATTGGATGTGCGTACGGTCCTACAGTCGCTTGTGGTGGCCCTGTTCCACGAGTCGGAATGAAAGGCAAACGGTTGCTTCGGAACGATCATTGGATGTTCCAAGCGTGTGAGTTAGGTTTACCCTTGCAAGGTTTTGAAATTCGATTCGGAATCATCCGTTTCTCACGGAGATTGAGACTACTTATTCCTTCTGCCACATAGAGTAAGAACAATAACTATTGTTGGAACAATCTTGATAGATGTTAATCTCTACCTTGCTTGTCTAGTATAGGTGCTTACCTAGAATGGTTAATGAAACTAGAATTTGAAAGCTAAAACATGAAAGTTAGATCATACTCTTTGTTGCTTTTCAGCAAAAGAAAACCAGAGCCTCTCAAATTCTCCATGGTCTAGTTATGGGCTAAGTATACCCGATTCCGGTTAAGTCTTGCTGAGTATTAGTATACTCAGTCTTGCTAGTCTATTTTTTAGGTATAACATTTGAGAACCCCACGGATGGTCCAGCATGGCCCATCTCTGTTCTATTTGGCTAGTCCGTGGAATGGGATCCGTCCCCGACTGGCAGTGACCCTCCGGAATGACACCAGGTTTCGGGCTGAACATGGTGTCAACATTCGTGACGTGGTAGTCACGTGTTAATTTCTTCCACTGTGACTCTACCCAAGCTTGCATAGCTTGTGGTTTTAAACAATGTTGGTAATAATGTTTAATATTCTGTGAATTAAAAGTTGGTGAGCTATTGTACGATTGTAAACTTGCCTTCGTGCGAGGTAAACCTGCTTCGATACTGTTGAACCGTGGTTGCATCGGGCGGAGACCCGACAAACCAATGGATTGTTCCGTTTGAAGTGCGTTGAGTTAGTATCGGCTGTATAGCGATGACTAGCGCACTTGAGCTGGAACAATTCAGGCGGTTCTACCACAGAAGTATGCTATCCTTGGCTTTTAGGGACTTCTCAAGTCTCTTGTTTTCCTTCCTTTCATTAGTAAGGTTCTTTTCAAGAGCTTCGGATTTTTCTCTCTCAAGTCTAAACAATTCTTCTTGTGATTCAGGAGTCTCATCTAGCTCATCTAGTTTCATTATTAGTTTCATCATTCTAGTTGCCGCACTCTTGCCATATTGTTTAATGAGACTAGCAATTTCATCTTTATCATCTAGTTCATCATCCGATGAGTTTGGGGATGTTACCTTCGAGTTCTTTGCCATCAAACACATGATTGGACCTTGATCTTCATCATCGGTGAGATCTTCAAACAAATTTGGTTGATGCGAAGAGGAGGTCTTGAATGCCATAGTTGCAACATCTTCATTGTCGGAGTTGCTCTCTTCATTTGAATCCCATTCTTGACCAAGATGAGCTTCACCGGCACGCATTTTGTATCTTGGCTTGTCCCTTTTGGATGAGCTCTCCTTGGTGTCCTTGTTCTTCTTCTCTTCTTTCGGACAATCCGCAATGAAATGTCCAATTTTCTTGCAACCAAAACAAGGCTTGCTTGATCTTCTTCTTGATTCATACTTGTTCTTGATGAAGAAAGCCATTTGTTCATCATCAAGCTCATCATCTTCATTATCACTAGAGTCATCATCCTTTGAGGATTAGGTAGCCTTTTCCTTGCTCTTCAACTTAGCTTGAAGAACCAACCCATTGTTCTTTGCCGCTTGCTCTTGGAGGTCAGCCAAATCTTGATTGATCTTGACCCTCTTTAATTGATCATGGTGAGCTTCTATTCTTTCAAAAATATTCTCAGCGGTGAAGTGTTTAAAACCCCTTTCAGCTCTTATCAAGTTAGGTAGTGTGACATCCCTAGCCATGTAAACGGTCAAGAGCTTGTCCACTATCTCACGATCACCCCATTTATCTCCACCAAGTGACTTGATTTGATTGGTGATCTTCTTCATTCGATTGTACATTTCTTTGACAGTTTCATCTTTCTTCATGGAGAAAAGACTTAGTTCATCTTCTAATGTTTTGATTCTTGACTCATGAACTTTTCTTGATCCTTGATTGTAAGCATCTAGGCCCTCAAGGTATGTCTCGGTGATTAATGACAACCATTATTGTGACTAATGAGTTTGTGCAGCTTAATAGATCATTATCGCTCATTTGGTCATATGTCAAAAGAGGCCCCTAACTTTCGTTATTCAAAAAAGCGATCTCGGCATTCAACTCAATTATATGTCAAGACTAAGGATCTTTCTAGTCCTAAGTGTCATAAGGTTGAGAAGGACACTTAGGTTAGTATAGGTTTTATAGTTTTGTAGTGATCGCACTATTAAGAGGGGTTAAGGCTAAGTAACTTGAGCATGGACATGGTCATTTGAAAATGGATGCACACAATGGTCACTCAGGTTTCTAGAAGTTCAAATAAGTGGTTTCCAACTCATATCTCAAGAATATTTGGATTTCATTCAAGACTCAAATCAGAAAAAATCTTTAACACCGGTTTAACCGACGATCTCAAATTTCTATACGTCGGTTAAACGAAGTCACCAGAGTCTGGACAAGTCAATACACCAGTTAAACCGACGTGTTTGAATTTAATGTCGGTGCATTAGTCCAGAGTTGGTTTTTCCAGGGTATTTCAAGCTCTATACACCGGTTAAACCGACGATAGGTTTGAGTTAACGTCGGTGCAGTTGTCCAGAGACTTGTTTTTCAGTTGATCAGTGGACAACTACACTCACCGGTTAAATCGATGATACGTCGGCTAATCTGCCCAAGTTGTAACGGCTAGTTTTCAGAATGGGCAGTTTACATTCATCGGTTAAACCGACGATGACTATTGGAGGTATGTCGGATTAACCGGCGCTACGCAGTTTTCTGGCAGCTTTTCTCCAACGGCTCTATTCGTGTGAGCTGCCTATATATACCCCTCCAATGGGTCATTTTGCTACTCTTGACACCAGGCAACATCCAAACACTCATACTATAGTCAAGAGCCACCTTGAGCTTCATCATTTCACATACTTGTTCATTCAATCAATCAAGAAGCAAGATTAAGGACTTGAGTAGAGAGAAGCTTGTGTGCATCCGTTCTTGGTGATCGGTTCTTGCTCAAGTGAAGGCCTTAGCTTGTTACTCTTGGTGATTGGCATCACCTAGGCGATCTTGGTGATCGAGGTATTTCTCGCGGAGCTTGCCAAGGATTGTGGGAGCCCGGAGAAGAAGTTTGTACGTGGCTTGATCTCCACCACGCTGGGATGGTGAACGGAGACTCTTAGTGAGCGCCCTCGTCTCGGTGACTTGGGAGGTGACAAGACTCTTTGTGAGTGTCACAACGTGGATTAGGGGTGCGTGCCAACACATCGATACCACGGGAAAAATCCGGTCGTTTTTTGTCCACTCTCTTTATTCAAGCATTTTCTTTCATGCAATTTATTCATGTGCTTGACTTAGAGATCATATCTTTGCTCTACCTTGCTAGGCTTTACTTCTCTTTTTATCTCTCCTAGCTTGTGTAGGTAGCTAAGTTATCCGGTTGGTGAATTGGTGCCTTACTAGCATTGCATAGGTTAAGGTTGCTTTACTTTGCTTTAGAAATTGAAAAGACCCAATTCACCCCCCCACTCTTGGTCCATCGATCCTTACAATTGGTATCAGAGCCTCATTGCTCATTTGGATCATTAGGCTTCACCATCTAGAGCTATGGCCAAGATGGGTGGTTCGCCGCCTCACTTCGAGGGCAAGAACTTTGCTTATTGGAAAGTTCGCATGGCCGCATACCTTGATGCGATTGCCCCCGAAGTGTGGTTGGCAACTAAGACCGGGTTCACCGAAACTCCCACCACCGAACAATTAAAATGGAATGCCAAGGCTAGAAATGCAATTTTCGAAGCCATTAGTGAGGAAGTCTTTGCTAGAGTTAATGGCATGGACTTAGCAAGTGATATTTGGATGGAGCTCATTGAAATTCATGAAGGTTCCACTAAAGTTCGTGAGCAAAAATATCACTTGTTTAGAGCTAAGTATGATTCCTTTAAAATGCTAGCTCATGACAATTGCAATGATATGTATTCTCGCTTGAATATCATTGTCAAGGACATTAATGCACTTGAAATATCCAAAATTGACAGTGCCTCCATAAATCGCAAGATTCTCATGCTCCTCCCGAAGCCCAAGTATAACATCATCAATGCTATGCTTCAAAAAGAGAATCTTGACACAATGGAAGTGGGAGAACTTGTGGGGGAAATTCGCGCTCATGAAATGAGTATTCTTGGTATGTCCGAAAAGCCAACTTCAAGCAAATCAATTGCTCTAAAGACCAAGACAAACAAATCCCGCAAGCTCAAGATGATCAAGCAAGATTCAAGCTCAAGCAATGAAGAAGATGATCATCATGAAAGCTCATCCGATGTTGAAGATGATGGAGAAGTTGCTCTCATGATGAGAAAGTTCACACACTTGAATGACAAGATCAATAAGAAGGGTTTTAACTTTGACTCTAAAAAGGGAATGTTCCGGCCAATGGATGTCAAGAACAAAATTTGCTACAATTGTGGAGAAAAAGGTCACATCCGTCCAAATTGCCCCAAGCTGGACAAAAGAAACAAGGATAACAAGAGCAAGCATCGCCATGATTCAAGCGATGATGAAGAAGAAGAAAGGAAGAACAAAAACAAGAGACTTGGGAAGAAGAAGACCCATGACAAGAAGACCAAGCTCTTCCTAAAGAAGAAAGGGCACACCAAGAAAAGCTTCTTGATGGAAAAACAAGAGTGGGTGACCGATGTCTCATCAAGCGAAGATTCAAGTGATGAAGAAGACATCGTCACCATCGCCCTCACCAATGAAGAACCACCACTACCTCCGCCTCCTATGTGCCTCATGGCAAAAAGTAACACCAAGGTATGTGAGGTAGATAGTGAAGATGATAGTGATGAAGAGTTTGATCCTAATGAATTCACTAATCTCATTAATGAGTATACATCCGTCATCAAGAGGGAAAAGGGCAAAGTCAAAATTCTTGAGAGCAATCATGCCAAGTTAGAGCTTGCCCACTCCGACTTGCTTGGTAAGCACAATGACTTGCTCAAAAAGCACAATGAGTCACTTGTACTTGCTAAGCAAGTTGAAGAGAGCCACAAAAGGCTCAAACAAGAGCATAGGGAGTTGGCTCACAAGTATCAAGAACTTGAATTTGCCTATGAAGCAATTAACCCAAGTCTTGAGAAATTTGCTCATGAAACTTTTGAAAAGGTCAATGCTTCTACTTCATGTGATGACCTACTCATTAATGCTAATGCCACTAATATTGTGCCCGAGCTTGCTCCTTCTAGGGAAAAGGAATTGATGGATCAAGTGGCAAGCCTCAAGAGTAGTGTGGAGAAACTCTCAAGAGGAGAATACATCCACAAGGAGATTCTCTTCAACAATGCTCGTGACTATGGGAAGAGAGGTTTTGGTTCATTTCCGGAGCCAAACATGGCTACTACTCCTTCTCCGGAGATTACGATTAGCTTCATCAAGGAAGTTGGTTTATATTGCCAACATTGCCAAGTCAACGGGCACCACACTAGGGAGTGCACTTTACCATCACGTCCTCTTCCTAATTTACCCAAGAATTACTGATCAATGTTTCAAAATAACCATTTTCTCTTGAGTAAAGTGAAGGGCAAGGTGAAGGCCAAGTTCATTGGCAAAATTGCTAAGGAGTCAAAGAAGAAGCTCCCCAAGCAACTTTGGGTCCCAAAAGCTCTTGTCACACATGTGCAAGGCCCAAAGCTTTTTTGGGTTCCTAAAACTCAAAAGTGAATTCTCATGTGTGTAGGTGAACTACAAAGCTGGTGGAAAACATTGGGTACTTGATAGCGGTTGCTCTCAACACATGACCGGCAATGATAGCATGTTCATCTCTCTTGAAGACCCCGGCGATCATGAACATATCACCTATGGTGATAACTCAAGGGGGAAAGTCTTAGGTTTGGGTAGAATAGCAATTTCAAAAGATTTATCCATTTCAAATGTCTTGTTTGTAGAAGCACTTAGTTTTAATCTTATTTCTATCGCTCAATTATGTGATCTTGGACTAACGTGTGCCTTTGACAAGAATGGTGTTGTAGTAACTCATGAAAAAGACAAGTCATTGGTATTCACGGGGTTTAGGCATGGCAACATCTATTTAGTGGATTTCTCTTCAAAGCAAACAAGCACCATGACATGCCTCTTCACCAAGTCGTCTCTTGGGTGGCTTTGGCATAGAAGAATTGCTCATATTGGCATGAGCAACCTCAAGAAAGCCCACAAGAGAGGGATGATCACTGGCGTGAAGGACGTCACTTTTGACAAGAACAAGTTATGCAAAACATGTCAAGCTGGGAAGCAAGTTGCAACACATCATCCCATCAAGACGATGTTGTCTACCTCCAAGCTGCTCGAGCTACTACACATGGATCTCTTTGGTCCAACTACATACAAGAGCATTGGTGGTAACCTCTATTGCCTAGTAATCGTTGATGATTTTTCACGCTACACTTGGGTCATGTTTCTAGGCGATAAGGGTGAAACTCCGGAGATCTTCAAGACATTTGCTAGAAAAGCTCAAAGGGAGTACAACTCCCCAATTGTGAAGATCCGGAGTGACAACGGCACCGAGTTCAAGAATATGAAGATTGAAGAATGGTGCGATGAAGAAGGAGTCAAGCATGAGTTTTCCGCCACCTACACGCCTCAACAAAATGGAGTGGTGGAAAGAAAGAACAAGACACTCATCACCCTAGCAAGAGCAATGTTGGATGATTATGGCACGTCCGAGAAGTTTTGGGCGGAAGCAATCAACACGGCGTGTCATGCATCCAACCGAGTGTATCCTCACCGACTCCTCAAGAAAACTCCATATGAGCTCATCACTGGGAGAAAACCAAATATATCCTACTTTCGAGTCTTTGGTTGCAAATGCTTCATCTATAAGAAGAAAAGGCTCGGTAAGTTTGAGAGTAGATATGATGAAGGTTTCTTTCTTGGTTATGCATCAAACTCCAAAGCATATAGAGTATTCAATCAAACCTCCGGGTTAGTTGAAGAAACATGTGATGTGGAGTTTGATGAATCTAATGGCTCCCAAGAGGAGGTTGTTGGCTATGAAAATGTAGGTGATGAAGAGATTGATGAAGCCTTGAAGAATATGTCCATTGGGGATATCAAGCCGGAAGAGGTGCATGAAGGCAATGATCAAGGGGGAGGATCTTCCTCATCTACACCAAGCACCTCCACGGCACCCCAAGTGGATGAAGATCAAGAAAAAGATGATCCACTACCTCAAGAAAATGTGTCAACGTCAACACCCCAAGTCCAAGAACAAGAAGAGCAAAATGTTCCACCATAAGCACAAGTCACCCATGATCCACCCCAACAAGCATCCATGCAAGTACCGCTAGTGAAGCATGGTCGCATCTCCAAGGATTATCCAATTGATCAAATCATTGGTAGTCCTTCCAAAGGAGTAAGAACTCGCTCTAAGCATGCTTCATTTTGCGAACATCACTCGTTTGTTTCTTGTATTGAACCCACTAGCATAGAGCAAGCGCTTGAGGACTAGGATTGGGTGATGGCCATGCAAAAAGAATTGAACAATTTCACCCGCAATGAAGTTTGGGTCCTCGAAGCTCCTCCGAAAGACAAGAACATCATCGGCACAAAGTGGGTCTTTCGAAACAAGCAAGATGAACATGGGGTGGTGGTACGCAACAAAGCAAGACTTGTGGCAAAAGGGTTTTCTCAAGTTGAAGGTTTGGATTTTGGTGAAACTTTTGCTCCGGTCGCAAGACTTGAAGCTATCCGTATACTTCTTGCTTACTCTTCACATCATAACATTAAGTTATATCAAATGGATGTGAAAAGTGCATTCTTAAATGGCATTATTAACGAACTTGTTTATGTTGAGCAACCTCCCGGGTTTGAAGATCCGAGGAATCCTAACCATGTTTATAGGTTGCACAAGGCACTCTATGAGCTCAAACAAGCTCCAAGGGCTTGGTATGAGAGGCTTCATGACTTCCTAATCATGCAAGGCTTCAAGATCGGGAGGGTGGACACCACTTTGTTCACAAAAGATGTCAACGGGGATCTTTTCATTTGTCAAATTTATGTTGACGATATTATCTTTGGCTCAACTAATGATTTACTAAGCCATGAGTTTGCCACCATGATGTCTAGGGAATTCGAGATGTCCATGATTGGCGAATTGACCTTCTTCCTTGGTTTTCAAGTCAAACAAATGAAGGAAGGGACATTCATCCATCAAGAAAAGTATACTAAAGATATCTTGAAGAAGTTCAAGATGGATGAGTGCAAGCCAATCAAGACACCCATGGCAACCAATGGGCATCTCGACTTGGATGTGGACAGTAAACCGGTTGATCAATCCCTCTATCGTTCTATGATAGGGTCTTTGCTTTACCTTACCGCATCTAGGCCAATATAATGTTTAGTGTGTGCTTGTGTGCTCGCTTTCAAGCTAACCCAAAGGAATTACATCTTTCGGCTGTGAATAGGATCCTTCGGTATCTCAAGCACACCCCTAGCATAGGCTTGTGGTACCCCAAAGGCGCTAGCTTAGATCTCTTGGGATACTCGGATTCGGATTTTGCCGGAAGCCGTGTGGATCGCAAGAGTACCTCCGGGGGTTGCCATTTGCTTGGGCGTTCTCTAGTTTCTTGGTCGAGTAAGAAGCAAAATTCTATGGCTTTGTCCACCGCGGAAGCGGAATATATAGCGGCTGGTGCATGTTGTGCCCAAATCCTATATATGAAGCAAACCCTTTTGGACTTTGGTGTGAAACTAGATAGGATACCACTCCTTTGTGACAATGAAAGTGCTGTAAAAATTGCCAAGAATCCGGTTCAACACTCTCGCACAAAGCACATTGATATTCGCCATCACTTCTTGCGTGATCACGAAGCCAAGGGGGACATTTCCCTTCAAGGTGTGAGATCCGAGGAGCAATTGGCGGATATTTTCAAAAAACCTTTAGACGAGACTACTTTTGTTAGGCTAAGGAATGAGCTTAATGTGTTAGATGCGGCAAACGTCATGTAAGTTGCCATGTCATATATGTCACACCCGGTTTTAAGAACAAAACCGAATGCATAACTATATGTATGCCAGGATCAAGTTCCATACATATAGTGACTTCATCAGTGAATAATCAGCAACAGTATCACGAAAAGAGAATTAAAAGACTGTAAAGATTATCAGAGTTATACAGCTTATCCTGGAAACGAAGACTCCAAACTTCTTAGGCAACCGACCGGGGGTTGCGCTGGCCTAGAACTCAGCATCATCTTCAAAAGACTTCACATCACTTCCTCCTCTGAGCAGCAATTATAACAAGCGTGAGTACACTTATGGTTGGTACTCAGCAAGTGTTGGGAATTATATGACATGAAGGCCAAAATCAAGGAAAGGCTGACTGGATTACTGCGATAAGCAATTTTAGTTGGTCAAGTTTTATTAGCACCTGATTGCTAAGGTATAAGTTCATACCAAAACCCACATTAAAAGAGAGAGAAGAGATACAGCATAAGCATAACCACAACCATAAACTTGGTCCACAATAACCATAACCATAGCCATGGTCCACGATTTAATTCATCTTCAAGTTCAATTATCATGTGAGGGTCCAAGCCGCTCTTAACCGTGAGCACGGCTGATATATCAGTTTTCACTCTGCAGAGGTTGTACACTTTACCCACAATTCGTGTTTCCCATGTCGCCTGAGGTCGCGAGCCTCTTAAACACTTCCAAGGTGAGTGGCTAGGGATTCACTACGAGGCCTTTACAAAGATTCCCTAACTTAATACAATCCACTAAGGTTTCAAGCCAAAGCGGTCATAACCCTCCCTAATGAGGAAATTCCTTAGCCAAGGACCACATAGCCATGTGCCTCAAAAGGACCGAGCTATACCCCGTCAATGCAACCCCTCTTGCCCTTTCGGTAAGATCATCACAAGCTAAGGTTTCTAATTAATTAGCCAAGACCAGAGCCATATAGTATTGTGGTTGCACTGTTTTCCTGGTGGTTCTCCATGTTCCGATTAAACATATAATCTTGTGATCAACAACACAAAGAGCATGAACATGGATAAAATAGGTGAAACATCATCATTGTTGTCATCATGATTATATATTATTCCCGAACCGGAACCAGTTATAGCAACTAAGCAATAGCTACCCAACAATAAAGACAAAACCCAGGTTGACAAGGAATGATCATAAAGACTAGGCATATCCTTAATTAGGATCCATCAATATTAGGACACATGCATGCATATAAAGAAAAAGTTATATTTATTGTGATTATTAGGATAAAAGAATGATCAAGGAAACACTTGCCTTTCTCTTAGAGAATAGCTGCTCAGAGTCTTCAATTCTTGTTCTTGAAACTCTAAATCTTCAAAGCTCTTGGATCGCGCTTCTTCTAACGTCACACAAGCAACGGGCCCAAAACATACAAGCAAGCAAACAAACAAGAACGACTAAGAACAGATACAACAAACAAAAGAAATCTTTAAAAGAGCGAACTAAAGGATAAGGCTCGATGCTACGGTCATGAGAGCGCAAGAAACGCGGAAAACGGAGCTAGGGTTGAAAAGAAACAGCTATCGGGAGATTTATATTATAAAAGAATAAAAGAACGATAGGCTTTCATTTATTTTAATTTAGAAAACCAATGTGAAAGATATTCAAAAGAGAATATCCCTAATTATAATTAACTCATATTATATTTGCATTTATAAAGACGAAATAGAACTTAGTCAAATTTTATATACAATTCTCTATGTATAAATTATACTAATTAAATAATTAATTACAAAAGAAAACTTGTGAGAACATCTAAACGCATAACTTTATGATTCTAGTTCAACTAAATAAATTAAATTACAAACACATTTGAGTTGATATTAATCCAATTAACATTAATTATGAAAACCGGAGGAAAGACTTAATTGGATTTTATTTCGGAAAAGTAGATGAGAGGGTATTATTCAAATTAAATTGATATTTAATTTTAAAGACAGGAATTACGGCACAACAACGCTACTAAATGATAGCTTAGGGTTTTAGAAGACTAACGCAAAAAGAACGGATCAAAACGGATCTAAAACGCGGAATCTACGCATAAAACAGCGTTGCAGGGACCTATATGCAATTAACTATAGACTTTAGGGGTTAGCTGAAAAGAAATACAAGACACAGAAAATAGTGCTTGCAAAACAGGAAAAGATTAGGGTTAGATCTGAAAAATTCTATGGTGGGGCTGCATTGAAAAGATGGAAAAGATATAGGGGGTTTTCTGCAAAATCTGCAAGACACAGGAAAGAACAGGAAAATTACATCTTTCTCCGGGGACTGGATTGCAAAAGCTCGAGTTTCCTCCATGGCTGCTGCACGGGAGCTTCCTGCCAGCCAAAATTGGAGCGATTTAGACCATGGGAGAGCACGGGAAGTGGGGGAAAAGAAAGAGGAGAGGGAGAGGGTTCGATTCCATGCCTTACCCGCAGCGGAGATGCACCAAGGCGATCGAATTTCATGGAGAAAGATCGCGGTGGCTGTTCTGTTCATGCATGTTCCGTTCCTGGGCTGATGCACTTGTTCCTGTGCTGGGCATGGTTCTGTAGGGGCGACGCTGGGCACCAGGGACGGCCTGCAGGGGGGGGCGCGGCTGTGGGGGAAGGGGGACGTGGCGCTGGGCTCGGGCGCAGAGGAGGAGACGCACGGGCGGCTGCTTCTGCAGGTGGCGCTCACGGCAGGGGGAAGAGCAGACGCAGGAAGCGCAGGGGAAAGGCAGGGCAGGGCAAGGCGCGCACGGGAGAGAAGGAAGGGTGACGCTCCTGGCGGCGGTGCAGCAGCAGGAGACGTGATGCAGCGCTCGAGGAGGCTAGGGCCAGCGTCGTGGGCAGCAACAGGGGCACCTGTAGGGGGAAGAGAGGTAACACGAAAGAAAAAGGTCGCGGATTTATAGGAGCGCGGAGACCTGAGATTTGGCAGGCAGAGTCGAGGAGTTGCATTGGACTAGGGCTCGACTGTGGGCAAAAACAATTTCGTCTATGGGCCGAGAGAAACCTGGGCTGGCCGAGCAGATTCATTTGGTGCGGCCCTGGAACGCTGAACTGGGCTGCGGAAAGAAGAAAAACGGGGAGGTGGAACCGCATTGGCGCAAACCGACGGGCCGTTTGAGAGCGAGGATTGATCGCGGATAGAATGAGATATAGAGATGGAGATAGGGAAAAATCGAGCAGGTTCGGTTATGGACCGAAACAGGATCGGGTGAGGGCTGAACACGAAAACGAGCTGACAGAGCTGGTTGAACATGAACCATTTATTCGGAAGCGCAAAAAGAGAAGGAAGGGATCAGGCCGAGTCGTTGGGGCTGACGGCGATCAAACATCATCGGAAAAATACCGAAGACGAGCCACGAGGCGTCGTTTTCAAGCATGACTTGATCGGGGGAAACAGTTAGAGGATCGGGAGCTTGACGGAACTTCTTAATGATTCGGAGAGGATAAGGTTAAAAGGATATACAACAAAGATAGGGCTCGGTCCGACTGCGATGAAAATCAAAATAGAAATATTTTCCAGAACACATTTTCAAGTTTAAATAAATCAAGAAAAGTCCAGATAAATATTTCAAACCACAAAAAAATATATCCGGAAGAATCCCAAAAATTTTCGAGGAAAACTCGGGAGTTAATTTGGGTCACGAGGATTCCAAATAAAATATTTGGGACTCATGAAAAAGAATTTTAGAGCTTTCCAAGTAAAATAAATGGATCTAGCTCCAGGATAAATAGAATAATTGCTAGAAAAATCTTTAAAATTATTGGAAAATCCTATTGATAGATGAACACATTGTAAAAGGCATTCACATCCTAAAATTAAATATTTTAGGGTGTGACAATATAGAAAAATGCATACATACAGGACACTTGTCTAACCATGGTAAGATAGTGATGAGCAAGGGTATAGCTAGAGGTGGTGGTCCACTTGTTTTCCTCTAGGCTTGTAGAAACGCTCATCATGAAGAAGCTTCCCGTGGGTTCAAACTTGACAAGTAGAATTTAAATTCTTGCTATGCATTTCTTGTCATATAGATGTGCACTTCATGTTTGCCTTACTTCCACATGTGGTTGTAGCTTGCACTATCATTGCATGCATAAGGGTCACAAAGGAGATCACTTGATGAAAATGAGACTTGCTTCATATACAAGATCTTAATTCATAAAAAGTGAAGAGTAAAGTGTTAGGTGCGCTATTGCCTAGTGAGCAATGTCATGATGAGTTTGAAGCTTTCCTTCTTCAATATTCCTATGACATGGCTCATATATTTCATTTGGCGTTTTGTCTCTCTTGCGGCTTTTCCTTGTGTTTGAAAAGAAAAATTATCTAAGCTAGTGAGCTATCCTATTTGCTTTGAGGGGTAAAGTCGCCTATGCAAGTCCATTAACTTGAGTTTATTTGAATTTTATAAGTTTATTGGACTTAGCATAGAAGAGTGAGCTGAGTGAGGGTTTTTGGCTTCACCGGTTAAACCGACGCTCAATAGATCTTTACCCATCGGTTTAACCGGCGTTACTAAGTTTTAGCTTCAACTCAGTCAATCCAGGAGTTCAACCGGTGTATACAAATTATGGAGCATCGGATCAACCGGTGAACGTATCACAGATCTGACCCAGTAATCAACCGGCGTTTGTGTCGTTCAACCGGCGAGTTCATTTATCGGATCATCGGTTCAACCGGCGTTCAGATGCAGATTTGGTGGAGTCTCGGGTAAACTACACCGACGCAATCAACCGGTGTTCGAACCCTAAGCATCGGATCAACCGGCGATAAGAAAATCCGCGGGGTCCACCTGTCATATAACTCTCTTGCCCGCTCGCAACCGCCCGCTCGTCTTCGCCTTCTGCCGCCCCCTCGCCTTCGTCGCCGCCCTCGCCTTCGTCACCGCCTGCGCTTTCGTTGCCACCCTCGCCTTCATCGCCGCCTGCGCTTTCGTCGCCGCCTACGCCCCGCGCCGCCTTGTGCCACCCGTGCGCGCCACCGTGTGCCGCCTGCTCGCAACAGCCCGCACGCTGCCGCCTTCTGCGCCGCCCCGCGCGCACACCCGCCTGCGCGAAACCGCCACCGCGCTGCCGCCTTCTGCGTCGCTCCGCGCGCCCAGCTGCCACCACGCCGCCGCCGCCTGCGCCTTCTGCGCCATTGCCGTCACCAACACGCAGAGTGTGATGGGTCGTGAGAAGAGGAAGGGGAAGGAGGTTGTGGTCGAGAAGCCCGCTCGCAAGCGGACTCGTGCAGAGAGAGAGGCCGAGAGGGCCGAGATGGTGGCCAAGGCTGCCGAGGAGCAGGCATCAGGCCGTGCTCGCCCGTTCGCGATTAGGGATACGCCAGCCAGGGGCAGGGGCAGAGGTCGAGGTATGGGCAGAATCAGAGGTGCCAGGGCCACTAGAGCCACAACTGAGGCAGCAGCAGCAGAGTCAGATCGTTCACTTTCAGCTACAGAGTCAGATACAGATACAGAGGCAGAACAGTCTGAGCAGTCGCAGGGGCAGGGCACACAGGAGTCACCGACTCTACGATGTTCTGGCCGCATTCGGCAGACGTCCCTAGCAGGAGACACTTCGCCAGCGACCAAGCATCGCACTGGACCGAGGACGCGAGGAGGTCACCAGCCACAGGAGCCTCGCAGGTCCGCAGCAGCAGCAGCAGCAGCTCGTAGAGCCGAGGCCCTAGAGGGTGAGCGCAGTGTTCCGCATGGACACTGTTGTGCGTCTGGAGCCAGGTGTGCTGCTCCAGAACATGACCAAGGCCAATGCGGCGAAGGTCAAGAGGCTCAGGTGGAGTGTTCAGGAGGAGGACTGGTTCCCAGTGACACGTGACAGCAGGGTCGACCGTAGGTTCTGGACGCTTCTTCAGGTCAGTTTCTACGAGACCTACCAGAGGCCGGGCCACAGGATCTTCTCGCACAGAGTGCTTGACTGGGTGTCTCTGAGGACAGCCGCAGGGGGAGCAGACGTCAGAGAGCACTTCGCTCACTTCAGGGGCCTGCCCAAGTTACTCCAGATTGAGCGGAACAGATACATCGAGGACTGGGTCAGAGTTTTCTATGCCACAGCCTGGATAGCCCCAGAGCGTAGAGCAGTACACTTTATGTTTGGAGGCCAGGTCTTTGGTCTGTCCAGGGCTACATTAGCAGGGATTCTCGGAGTTGACTTGGTCAACATCTCCCTGCACGAGATGGTTTACGGAGATGCAGATCCACCGCGCAGAGCCATGATTGGCGGGATTGCACCTTCTCACGAGGCGATCTCTCAGTGTTTCCGCCAGCCGTTCCCTGCCTCCTACGCCAGAGTTCCCAGCTTGCTGACCCCAGAGGTATACGCAGTTCACATGGCACTCCGGAGGACTTTGCTACCGAGGAGTGGCTACCCAGAGGGTTTCACAGGACTGCAGCAGCTCCTGCTTCTACACATCCTCACTCACGAGCCGTTTGACATAGTTGACTTCATCTTGGCTGAGATCGAGGATGTTATCTCTGATGGGATGGGTGTTGTGCGTCAGTTTCCATATGCTCACTGGATCAGCTATATCTGTTCTATGATCGTGCCAGCTGAGTCACCCATCAGTGCAGTCTACCGTCAGGACGAGGTTCCCTGGTTCCCAGTTTACCGTCCGACAGCACCACAGGACCGGAGGAGAGGCAGACAGGCCGATAGAGCTGCCATGGCACAGTTGTCACCAGAGGCACAGGCTCGTGTGGCACAGGAGGACGAGGCACTGCTAGCCGCCGAGGCACAGCTTCCCGGAGGAGAGGATGAGATACACTGGTCTGAGCCTGAGTCAGACTCCTCCGAGGATGAGGACTACTTCCCTGCAGCAGCCCCAGCTAGTCACAACCACGAGGCAGGGGGGTCCAGAGAGCCAGCTCCAGAGTCAGCCGCTGCTGCTACAGTCTCTGAGTCCCAGGTGTCTCAGCCGTCTGAGCTCACCGCACTTCTACAGCAGCTCGTGACTCAGCAGAGAGAGGACCGGCTTGCACAGGAGGAGGCTAGGAGAGCCCATGAGGCTCAACTTGCTGCTATACAGAGGGAGGCCGCCCGAGAGCGGGCTGCGACCGATGAGCGTTTTGTCGGGTTTATTGATAGAGTCTCTCAGAGGACAGATGCTCAGTTCCAGCAGATGCAGCAGGGCATGATGGCGATGTTCGGGATGATCTCACAGCTTTACTCTCACACCGGACTCGCCCCGCAGCAGCCAGGACAGCCAGGCCTTCAGGGTGTTGGAGCACCTCCGCTTGCCGTTACACCAGTTCCAGCCCCTACTGCAGCTCCAGCTACCTCAGCGACACCGGAGACCATGTTCTCGATGTCCGCACTACTTGGGTCTGCGGGTCGTCCATTCTTCTCACCACTGCCAGCGACTTCACTCTTCCAGGAGTCTCCTTCAGTAGTGCAGACAGTCGCCCTCCCCGTCGTACCACAGCCACTACCTTCAGGGGGAGGTGGAGAGGGTTCCTTGCTTCAGCAGTCGACATAGCCAGCAGCTTCAGCACTTACTACTTCAGATGTTGACACATCTTCTGCTGAGCCTGTTACTACTTCCACGGACCCTCTTCCTGGCAGTGCCAGCACGAGAGCCTCGACGACAGCTACACCCCCAGTCAGTTCAGCTCCAGCAGGCAGTTCTGACCAGCAGCTCCATCCGTCACCGAGGATACACCGTCCGACGACGACGATGATGACCCGGTCCGTTTTCTCGCCGTACCGCGACAGCCGGATCAGTAGCTCGCCTCTTTTTGTGCTTTGATGCCAAAGGGGGAGAGGGAGTTGGAGTCAGGGGGAGGGTAGAGTTAGAGACAGCTCATAGTTATCAGGACTTTGATGTTATCAAGACTTTGATGTTATCAAGACTTTGATGTTTTGTATCACATTTGGTGTTAGTTCATGGATATATACATTTGTCGCTTGAGTATGCTTGGTTTGAGACATATCTATGGATTCCGAGTTTGCTTGTGTTTATTCTTGCCTTATCTTTCTCGCTCTCTCGTTATTTATGTTTGTGTTGTCATCAATCACCAAAAAGGGGGAGATTGTAAGCATCTAGGCCCTCAAGGTATGTTTCGGTGATTAATGACAACCATTATTGTGACTAATGAGTTTGTGCAGCTTAATAGATCATTATCGCTCATTTGGTCATATGTCAAAAGAGGCCCCTAACTTTCATTATTCAAAAAAGCGATCTCGGCATTCAACTCAATTATATGTCAAGACTAAGGATTTTCTAGTCCTAAGTGTCATAAGGTTGAGAAGGACACTTAGGTTAGTATAGGTTTTTATAGTTTTGTAGTGATCGCACTATTAAGAGGGGTTAAGGCTAAGTAACTTGAGCATGGACATGGTCATTTGAAAATGGATGCACACAATGGTCACTCAGGTTTCTAGAAGTTCAAATAAGTGGTTTCCAACTCATATCTCAAGAATATTTGGATTTCATTCAAGACTCAAATCAGAAAAGGCAAAATCAGAAAAATCTTTAACACCGGTTTAACCGACGATCTCAAATTTCTATACGTCGGTTAAACGAAGTCACCAGAGTCTAGACAAGTCAATACACCGGTTAAACCGACGTGTTTGAATTTAACGTCGGTGCATTAGTCCAGAGTTGGTTTTTCCAGGGTATTTCGAGCTCTATACACCGGTTAAACCGACGATAGGTTTGAGTTAACGTCGGTGCAGTTGTCCAGAGACTTGGTTTTCAGTTGATCAGTGGACAACTACACTCACCGCTTAAACCGATGATACGTCGGTTAATCAGCCCAAGTTGTAACGGCTAGTTTTCAGAAGGGGCAGTTTACATTCATCGGTTAAACCGACGATGACTATTGGAGGTACGTCGGATTAACCGGCGCTACGCAGTTTTCTGGTAGCTTTTCTCCAACGGCTCTATTCGTGTGAGCTGCCTATATATACCCCTCCAATGGGTTATTTTGCTACTCTTGACACCAGGCAACATCCAACACTCATACTATAGTCAAGAGCCACCTGAGCTTCATCATTTCACATACTTGTTCATTCAATCAATCAAGAAGCAAGATTAAGGACTTGAGTAGAGAGAAGCTTGTGTGCATCCGTTCTTGGTGATCGGTTCTTGCTCAAGTGAAGGCCTTAGCTTGTTACTCTTGGTGATTGGCATCACCTAGGCGATCTTGGTGATCAAGGTGTTTCTCGCGGAGCTTGCCAAGGATTGTGGGAGCCCGAGAAGAAGTTTGTACGTGGCTTGATCTCCACCACGCCGGATGGTGAACGGAGACTCTTAGTGAGCCCTCGTCTTGGTGACTTGGGAGGTGACAAGACTCTTTGTGAGTGTCACAATGTGGATTAGGGGTGTGTGCCAACACATCGATACCACGGGAAAAATCCGGTCATTTTTTGTCCACTCTCTTATTCAAGCATTTCTTTCATGCAATTTATTCATGTGCTTGACTTAGAGATCATATCTTTGCTCTACCTTGCTAGGCTTACTTCTCTTTTATCTCTTCTAGCTTGTGTAGGTAGCTAAGTTATCCGGTGGTGAATTGGTGCCTTATAGCATTGCATAGGTTAAGGTTGCTTTACTTTGCTTTAGAAATTGAAAAAGGCCCAATTCACCCCCCCTCTTGGTCCATCGATCCTTACATTGATGATTCACTTGGAGTGTATCCAAGCATCCTTGGCGGTGAGAGCATCTTCAATCTTATCAAACTCTCCAGCACTTACGGAGGAGTGGAGGATGTTCAAGGCTTGGTAGTTGCGTTGCAAAATATAAGCTTGAAGCGGTGTATGAGTTTCATCATCATCCGGAATGTCACAACCAACTTCCACAATCTTCCAAAGATCCTTATCAATAGCACTCAAGTAACCAAATATTTTGTCTTCCATTGATTATAGCCCGTGCCATCAAAGTGAGGTGGCTTTCCCATTGAATTGAGGCATTGTGTTCACTTGGAATTTGAAAGGTGTAGTCATGATCCACTCGGTGATAGTTGACTCTTTTCTTCACTTTTGATGAGTTGAGGATCTTTCTTGTAATCGGTGTCCGAGTCATCACTTGACTTGATTATAATCTTGGTGCTAAATTTCCCTTTCTTTCTTTGCAGTTTCTTCTTCTTCTTCCATACCTTCCACTCTTGGAATGACATCTCATCATCGGTTGTTTCCAACTCATCTTCTTCTTCATGTTGACTATTCTTTTTCTTGTCCTCAAGTTTTTCAAACGACTTCTCCTTGTCAACTTCAACGGTTGGATCGACAGGAGCCTTTGATGAAGTATCACTCGACATCTTAATTCTCCAAGCGGTTAGGCTTCAAAGATGGAGAACCTAGCTCTGATACCAATTGAAAGGATCTCAAGATGCCTAGAGGGGGGTGAATAGGCAAATCTGAAACTTAAAATAATTTAAACAATATCAGTAACACAGATGTCCGGATACTCCGGATATATATCCGGATACTCCGGGTTTTGTGTCCGGAGTTTCCGGAAA